>NC_050607.1:764570-797070 GCF_013368585.1 Megalops cyprinoides | reverse complement strand
GGTTTGACAGCCCTAGAGCACATTGGTCCCTTTCATCCATTGTGCAATGATTCCCACGACCAGGACGGTCAGACTTTAGTTCTGGTGACTGAAAGGTTAAAGGCGTTCATTCCACTCTCTGGCACCCCCGGGAGCGTCTCTGATGCCTGTCAGAGCGGAGCCCGACGCAGCCAACCTGGAGAGGGGCAGGAGAGTGTGCATGTAAATACAGTCCTGCCTGGAGTAATCCTTCATAAAAACATCATATTCCTCACTGCTTTCACATCACTGCCGATGCTTTTCACTGTGGAAATGTTGTCACTGCGTTTTAATATAAAACTCAGATTATTACCTTCTAAGAATGACTGTCTGAATGATTGACAGGCCTAAAGTGGCCCTTCTGTGCCTCAGTGCTGCTCCAGTGAGCTGTGTTTCCGTCCAGTGTTGAGTAACGGCCTTCTCATTCCCTTTACTCTGTGTTGCCAATAAAAGCTTGCAATTACATTAACATAATATTGTCATTTCAACCCACATCTGATCACTGGAGTCCCTTTTAATCCTCATCTCCTACAATCCACTTACTTTGTTTTGATGGCAAGTTCACACTCATGGCATCCCGTTCAGCTGCAGTCAGTAACGATCAGCCGGTTTCCCTCTGCTCCAGCAGAGCAGCAGAGCTATGCTGGCTGGCCGGGTAACGCCTGTCCCCTCTCCCTGCAGTGTACCAGGAGTTCGACCGCCTGCTGGAGGAGCAGTCCCCCATCGAAGCCTACATCGAGTGGCTGGACTCCATGGTGGATCGCTGTGTAGTGAAGGTCAGTTGAGGTCACTGATGGTCATGTGATTGGGAGCTCCCCCTGATTTGCACAGCAGAGGGTGAATACATGGCAACCTCAGAGACCCTGGCAACAATAGCAGGGGTTAGGGTGCTGTTTCGGAACTTATCTCAGTAGGAGAGATGAATGGCAGAAGATAAAGAGACATTTGGTAATTGTTTTCCATTCAGCCAACTGGCTTCTGTTTATAATAGTTGTATAACCAACTATTCTGAATTTTTTTTTTGTTGGAAAAAAAGATGAAGTAACAATTAACAGTTTGAACAAGCAAAATGACAAAATCACACATTCACAGTTTAATGTGTAGTTTTTGAAGCAATCTTTATTTAACAGAGTTAGCCTGCTCTACATTTTTCTAAATTGATAAGCTGTTATTTAATCACTGCTGAATCCCTTTGGGTCTGTCGCCTCAGAAGCGAAGCATGCATTTGAATGGCACGGAGCTTTTGTGTCAGGTCTGCTCCTCTCGTTCTCTAAGTTAATGATGTCTTTATCCACACCACTCATCCCCATTATGTGCCAGATATGGGCTTGTTAAATTTGGTTGCCAGGGAAACCAAACAGCCTTAACAGACAATGTTTAGAGGGGGGAGAGGGCTCCTGAGGAAACTTGACTTGACGACTTGCTCGGTCCTGAGGGTTAAAGCCCTACCCGGGCTCCCCGGGGGTTAACGGCTGTCCTGTTGTCATGGAAACCTCACTCGCAGGTGGCGGGGAAGCGCCCGGGGTGTCTACAGAAGGTGGCCCAGCAGTTCCTGCTCATGTGGTCCTGCTTCGGCACCAGAGTCATCCGGGACATGACACTGCACAGTGCGCCCAGCTTTGGTGAGTCCCAGGCCACGCCCACTGCAGAGGCCACACCCACAACAGAAGCCACACCCACAGAGGCCACTACATGTCCAAATATGACACCGGACATGCTGTAACTATCTTATTTAGCAGTCACAATTAATGGAGATGAAATGAAACATCTCAGGCACAGGGAAGAGCATGTCCTGGTAAAACCCCATGGAGTCTGATGCACCTGCTCATGTGGAGCTGAAGCAGGTGCATCAGTGTGAGCTGCCCGCTGTTCAGCTGCTGGTTGAGCCCATCAGTAAAAGCACAAGGCCATCAGTGCATCAGAGCAGGGTGATGGCAGTGTAAAGTTGCCCTTTTGGTTTCTGTTAGCCAAGCCTGACAGCACAGCCAGAGTCCACAGCACCCCCCCCCCCTTCCCCTTCCTCTGTGTGCGAATATGAAAGACACAGCTGGGCGCGAGGTTTGGGTAAGGCAGCCCCCTCCCCCCTCTGTCCCGCCTGCGTATGTGTGTGTTTTATGATGTGCTGTGTGGTGCCCCCGCTCTCTGAAAGGCAGCCAGTGTCTCTCATGTGCCGGCTGAGCGTGCCGGCCCTCACAATGAGGCCACTGTGTCACCCTGCTTCCCCGGCACGTCTCTGTCACTTCCTACCCCATCCCACCGGCATATGTGGAAGTGACTGTTCAGAGAGAGAGAGGAGAGAGAGGGGCGAGAGAGAGGGAAAGAGAGGGGGGAGAGGAGAGGAGAGAGAGGGTGAGAGAGAGAAAAAGAGAGAGATTTGGTTTGTTTCAGAGTTGTGTGTGATGGGGCTAAGGCCAAGCCTGCTGCGCTGCCCTGTGTGACTGTTAGCATTGGTGCTGACGCACCTGTTCCATGCCAGTTATTCTACACTGGTGAGGAACAGCAGGGTGTCAGCGCTGATGGACACTGTCCGGGTGGCATGGACAGGCACAGGGCTTGCTGACGTGTGTTCCTTGCTTTGGCTGCATGGTCATTCCTGTTCATGCCAGTTGTCCTCCACTGTATGAGTTTGGTCTGAGGAGGACACCGCGAGGCAAGCACGCTCGAGCAAGACAGGGCCAGACTCGAACCTGGGACACCTGCACCTACTTTAAATGCTCTTTTCTTTGCCTGTGTGATGTCATGCACATAACCCTGCTGTTGTATGTTTTCTGATTTGCTGTTGTTGGTCGTGTGTGCACATCCTCTGTTAGGCTGCAGTTGTGAGGAGATAAGCTGTGATGACCTCTGAGAAACTTTGTCAACAGAAAGAGATCTGGGGGGGAAATCTGGTGACCTCCTGGTCTGAGGACCTGGTACCGTGACACCCCACTGATCCAAGGCAGAGCAGAGGCATCCTGGGAAACTGAGTCTTACTTCTCGCTCTCATCGGCAGGGTCCTTCCACCTTATCCACCTCATGTTTGACGACTACGTGCTGTACCTGCTGGAGTCCCTGCACTGCCAGGAGCGAGCCAATGAGCTGATGAGGGCCATGAGAGGAGAGGGCAGCACAGGTGAGGGCCAGCCACAGCCCAGCACTGATCCTGGATCAGCTCCACATCTGCACAATAAATGGCCGGGTGTAAAATTAAGGTTCGATGACGCAGGTCCTGGATAAGTTTCAGGTTCAAGGCAAGACTCTGTATTTGGGAAAATGATCTTGGATCTGTTGTTTGGGGAAAAGCAGCCATGGCCATTTCTGGAAGAGAGACGTGGGGTTTGGGCTCATGTAAATATACCTCATTTGTGTGACCTGGATAGCTAAAGATTGAAGAGGCAAGAGGGCAGTAGCCCCGCCTTGCTTGCAGATGATTGACATTTAAGGTCTCCATTCCAGCAGACAGGCCTGAGGAGGTGATGCTGATCGAGGCCACACCTCCTGCCACATCCCCGGGACCCTACTCCCCGGCCAAGTCTGTCACCTCTGTGGGGGTTCCCACCGCCCACTCCCCAGGGGCCGACCAATCCCCAGAGTACCCGGGTGTCACGACAACCACAGGTGAGAGACTTGGGAAGCGTTGCTGGAGTGTCAGGTGTTAGTTAGATTATTTACCCATAGGTCTGATGGCACTTTGCTTTGGTTCTTCTTTTTATGTAAAGCACCTATGTAAGAGGTTTAAATGTACCTAAATCTGTCTAAAGCATGACTGTACTGCTGTCTCCCATAGCATGTCACCCACAGCAGCTTTAAAATAAAGCAACCCTCAAAGGATTTTATATTTTTATATCTATATTCCCATATCCCACATACAGCCCCAGCAAAGCCTTAAGGCCTGTAATGATCTTTAAGGAAAGGCCTCAGCTGGATCCTTCAGTGGAGCATTTAGCCTGAACTTTATTGCTTTATTGCAGTGCATACAGTATAATGACATTCTGTTGTATGATGTGAAAGGCAGCTCCGTGCAGTGCATGCTGCTCCAGTGCAGCTCTGAGTAGCATGCAGCTGAGGCTGCGCGGGGGGGGGTTCCTGCAACGGGCCGCTCCTCATCGCGAGGCGTGTCTCTGTGTCTCTGGCAGGAGCGGTGCAGTCCTACACCTGGTCCCTCACGTACACGGTGACAACGTCAGGGGCCACGCCCTCGGACAGCAGCCAGCAGCTCTCCTGCATGCGGGGCGGGCCGGCGCCCCCGCCTTCCTCCACCCATAGGATGCCCGTGTACCCCCCCCGCGACGAGCACGGGTAAGACTGGCCCGGGCTCGCTCACCCTCGCTTCACACTGGCAAATCTAGCTCTGTATTTACAGACATTTCGGGGGTCTGCAAAGCCCATGCCTGTGGGTGGTGCTCTCCCACTTCCAAATGTGCAAGTGTGAAACCTGGCTCTGTGCCTCCGTCTTCCTACCCCTGTCCTCTGCTCACCCACATTGCCTTGTGAATAATACGTTCTGTGAAAAAACACTCCTGGATTCTCTGCCTGTCACACACCCACCTCTTTCCTCCTTCACACAGCATGCTGCTCTCTCTCACAGATCTTTCCCTCCCTCACAGAAGGCAGAGTAATGCACCTTGGTCTGATATGAGCATATGAGGGGCAGGAGGGTGTTTTATGTGCTGGTCAGAGCCTGACTTGCTTTTGTCACACCTCAGGTACACTGGCGGCTACAACTACGGCAGCTACTCCAACCAGCACCATCACCCAATCCAGAACCAGTACCCCGCCCTGACCCACGAGCCCAGCATCACCGCCCCCCTCCACTACCCCACCTACCACCGCACCTCCACCCAGGTCAGTCACCAACACCGGCCCCAACAAGCAACCCTAACCCTAACCCCCCGCCTCAGAGAGCTGTGGGTGCTAACATCTGTGTGTGTGTGTGTGTGTGTGTGTGTGTGCCTGTGTGCCTGTGGTGCGTGTGTGTGCATGTGGACATGTGTGGGTGTGTGTGATTATTATCCCTGGTCTATTGCTGTTAGCATTAGCGTTGTTTTGCTGGTATGAAAGGCTGCTGGTGAGTTATTTGCTCACCGTGAATACTGTGCATTACATGGTTTATTCTGGGGGGGGGGGGGGGGGCTCTCAAGGCACACACAGGGACCACATTAACATTATTCTGAAATTAACATTTGCATTTTACTGACAGTATTCGCTTAGATAGTGTTAACAGCTGAATAAAGTTTTAGCCACTAAAGTACAGTCTAGATAGACGAGAAATTTCATGTGAGGAAACTGGATGGAATAAAAGAAACATTGATATGTTTTTCCACTGAACAGTAGCATTGTAAAAACTTGGTAATAACCACAGTGAGGAGATCAAGTGAAGCCAAGTATGGAAACAATGTTTGCTGGGTCTTGCTTTAGAAGGCAAGAATGTTAGAGAAAAGAATTTGCTTTAAAACTTCTTAAATGATTTTGTTTAGCTAGATGTAGGCACACACTGGTCTTTTTCCATTTTACCTTGATGACAATAGCCTGCTAATATTTTTCCAGGCTGTGTATTAAACTGAGAAAAGCGCGGTGCCATTATTTCCCCAAAGTTAGTGCTGGTGCAGCGTAAATTCCACACTGACTGTTGAGAAAGGGGTTGGAGTCGGAGAGGAATGTTAATATGGAGGTTAACCAAAGCTGGACTCATTCACATGCAGATGGTGCATTTCCCCGAACAATGCAGAGAGCCCGGGCTGTGCGGGGGGCTGGGGGGGGCTGCGAGGCAGGGGAGGGGGGGCCAGGCCCTCAGAGTCCCCCACCTCTCCGCTGTGGCCAGCACACAGCTGGATGGGCTAGGTGAAGCACACACCTGGCAGGGACATAACTTTCCCACGTTGCGGTTGGAGGGTGAGATTGTGCTGGGTTTGCCGTCCACGGTCAGCTGCTGTGTCGAAGTTGCTAGGGTATGTGGAGCGTGTCTAGAGGAGTGCTTTAATTCTCTCTACAGTGTAGGAAGCTACCACAGAACCACACTGGAAAGTGGTAGTAGAGTGTGGTACTATACTGTGTTAGCATAGTGCAGTATTGTAGTGCATTAGTATAATGTCGTAGTAGAGTGTGGTAGTATAGTGGAGTATAGTGTCGTTGTGGTGGTACAATGGTGCGAGTGTTGGACCTGGTCTGAATTGCAGGGTGAACACAGTTAGTGTAGCTCTGAGTTAAGCTGCTTCTGTGAAGCCCTCAAATAAACCAGGACCTGAGCATCTACTGAAAACCACATGCTATAGCAGGGGAAGGCACATCAATTCAGCTAGGAATGTCTGTGCTAAAGGAACTGAAAGAAGGCAGAGAGAGAAATATTCAAAGAAAGGAATAGTATGCTTCATAAAAGTCTTCTTATGTCAAATAATGCAAAACTGTGAGAAACTGCTAGGGGAAGGACAGACAGCTTCACCAGTAAAGCAGTGAGTGTCAGCCTGTCATAGTCTGAGGGACAGTGAGAACCAGTTTAAGCATTATATGTTCATTGGCTCAGATCTGAAGCCATTATTTATGTGTTGTTTGTTCCTTTTTTCCTTTTTCTTTTTTAGTGTATGTATACATATGGTATGGATGTGTGTATGTGCCTATTATATGCTTCAACAATATTTACAAAACGTATTTCATGCCAGTAAAGTGAATTTGAATTTGAATTTGAATGAGAGAGGGAGTCAGAGAGACAGAGAGAGAAGAGCGGTGGGGGAGTGTGTGGAAGTAGCTGTGTACTGTTAGCCAGAACGAGTGTGAGTTGACCCTTATAATGGTAATTTCCTGTCAAGAGCCCTCCGACAAACATTGCCTTTGTACTGGGAGGAGATCAGTGGAGCCCAGTGTTTTGAAGCGGGAGAGCTGAAGGCTTCTCAATGCTCCGGATGTGGTGTTGTGAAAGGTGGAGCAGCCAGATCTCTGAGCAGGCCCAACCGCGCCTCCTCTCCCTCCCAGCTCAATGGCTGCTTCATGTGCCCGGGCTCACGGCTAGGAACAGGGCAAAGGGTGATTATTAAAACATTGTTATTCAATGCTTCCCTCTCTGTGCACGAACAAGAGGTCACTGAGCTGTCTGTCCTGCCCTTTGACCTCTGCTGACGGCCTTCTTTCCGTGGTCCCATCTCTCATAATAGCCCCGACTGTGGCCTGTTTATATTTAGAAGGCTAAAATACTTACTTCCACTTTGTTTCTTGAAATGGAGCTTAAATTGGGAACAAAGTACCCGCTTTGTGTGCAGTGTGGAAACGCTCAGAGGAGACCCGCTGCAGGACTCTGCAGGCAGGACAGAGGATTTTTAAAGAGCTGCACATTCAGACCGTCTTGTCTGCTGTTTTCGGGCAGTTACCCAAAACTAAAAAAAATATGGCCAGCTGGCCACTTAGCTCAACCTGTAGTCTGTACACAGCTGGCCATTGAAAGTTGAAAACAATGTTAAATCTACACTGTGAAAAATGACATCCAGAACTTACAGCCAAGGGAACCCTTCTCACAAGGGCTCTCCTGCTGAAGTTCTCCTTTCTCTGGCTTCCAATGGAAATACGCTAAAACAGACCTGATGCGTTTGCTGAACTTTTGCACAGTGTGTCAGTAAATGAGTTGAGAATTGTAAGGGATTGTAAGTGGGAATCTG
The DNA here is from genome assembly GCF_013368585.1 of Megalops cyprinoides. NCBI lineage: Eukaryota > Metazoa > Chordata > Actinopteri > Elopiformes > Megalopidae > Megalops > Megalops cyprinoides. The sequence continues at coordinate 789,430 of NC_050607.1, read as the reverse complement.
TAATGGGTTCATGCTGTAAAGGTGTGTCTTATTGCATGTGTAAACAGCATCATCAAAGCCCCACCTCCACAGCTGCAATATAAAACCCCACAGTCTCACTGTAAAGCCCCACAGCCGCACTGTAAAGCCCCACAGCCGCACTATAAAGCCCCACCTCCACAGCTGCAATATAAAACCCCACAGCCGCACTGTAAAGCCCCACAGGGCAACTGTAAAGCCCCACAGCCGCACTGTAAAGCCCCACAGGGCAACTGTAAAGCCCCACAGCCGCACTGTAAAGCCCCACAGCCGCACTGTAAAGCCCCACAGGGCAACTGTAAAGCCCCACAGGGCAACTGTAAAGCCCCACAGCCGCACTGTAAAGCCCCACAGCCGCACTGTAAAGCCCCACAGCCTCACTGTAAAACCCCACAGCCTCACTGTAAAGCCCCACAGCCGCACTGTAAAGCCCCACAGCCTCACTGTAATGCCCCACCTCCACAGCCGCACTGTAAAGCCCCACAGGGCAACTGTAAAACCCCACAGCCGCACTGTAAAGCCCCACAGCCGCACTGTAAAACCCCACAGCCGCACTGTAAAGCCCCACAGGGCAACTGTAAAACCCCACAGCCGCACTGTAAAGCCCCACAGCCAAAGCTTCTCAGAGACAGAGAGTGGAAAAGAATTGGAGAGATTACACTGTGACAGCACACTAACCCCCCTGCAGGATGCTAGATGTTATGAGTGCAGTGTAGGGCAGGTCGGCTGCAGGCTGCGTGCTGATTGGCTGTGCTCTCTCTTGCAGTACCCACTCAACAGCCAGATGTCGCGGATGGAGCCATGCCTGATGGGCGGCGGCCCCCGCCTGCACCCCGCCCCCGTGGCCCCGCGGTGGTCGGACGTCCCGCCTGTCAGCAGCTGCTACCCGAGCCCCCCTGTGCACTCGTCCCGCTACCCCCCGGCAGGGGACCTGTACTCACCCCTGGCCCCGCGCAGGAACTCCGAGTACGAGCACGCGCAACACTTCCCCGGCTTCGCCTACATCAACGGCGAGGCCACGGCGGGCTGGGCCAAGTGAGCGGCTGCGGCGGATACGCCACTCAACAGATCCTTTAATGCCAAATCCCTCCACCCCCGCCCCGCCCCGCCCCCCTCCCCCCCGATTGCAGTCGGACGGCTCATACAGAATATCATAACATCCCGTGGGGGAAGTGGGCCCTGGTCATAGGTCATAGGTCACAGGTTGCTACCCAGCTGGCAGGAGAGGCACGGTGAGACACGGTGAGGCCGCAGCGTTACCGGCCGCATGGCTGGCTTCTCCTGCACTGTGCAGTGCTTCAGTCCGGGTTGAACTGAGGAAGGAGCCGTGGAGCTGAGTCCGGCCCTCTTCTCCCACCTCAGGGAGGTCAGAACCGGGACAGGGCAAAACACGAGGGAGGTAGACATTGACCCGTCTATTGGAAGAATACTGCCAATACCTTTTTCTGAGAGAGTTTCGTTGCATTTTCGTACACCTAGTCCTTATAAAGAGATTCAAAGCTGTGAAAATATATGTTATCTGTCACAGGCTTTGCTGCTCTGTTTCTGGGAGGACCGACTGTAGACATATTTTCTGTCACCTTGTAACATGGTGTGCTTTTTTTTGTTGGTTTCTCGTTTTTTTGTTGCTGTTGGTATGGATTGTTTGGTTTTATTTGGTTAGAAAAGGATTAACCTAGATATGTGTGTTGTAAAATGCACTTGAAGCTACAGTGGACCTATTACCCTATGGGTAAGCATAAGAAGTTAAGGAAATCAAAATGTAACTCTAAGAACTCTAGTCACTTTTCTGTAAATAAAAGCACTCTTGACAACATCTGTGATGACGACAGTCATGGTTTAAACTCATATTTGTGGATATATTTGTTGCCACATAAAGATCATTAAACCCCAGTTAAAATGTGCAAATGGTTTTCATTTATTTTTCTCCTATGTGAAACATCTGAGGAGCATCAAAATCAGCAGTGTTTAGGACTGCACCTCTCCCCTGTAAATCAACACAATACCATGAAATATCTTTATTTCAAGGGAATAGTTGTTTATGAAATCCCCTGAATTAACACTCTATTGTTGGTTATTGATTCATATATTTAATAAAAAACGACTGGATTGCCTACTAACAACAATATTAAAACCACATTAAAGATATTGCTTTGGCTCACACACACTAAATGCTTGTCAGTGTGTGTGGCCAATTAACTCAAACTCGGTGCTGTGCTTATCTGATATTTTAATGTCCCAGTTATTAAAATGCTTAGTATTTCTCCTGGACACAGAATATTGTTTTTATCTAATGATAATGACAAACTGGTAAAAAACAAGCATGTCTTTGTCGCATGATCCAGGGGGTACATGGTGTCACTGACAGGTGATCTGAGGAGGTGACAATGCCATTTATCTGTACGAAAATCAACATTTTTCAAACCTCCCCCCAATGAGACCAGTGTTGAGAAAGGAGGCAAAATCCTTGTATGTATGTGTGTGTGAGTGTGGGTGTGTGTGTTTGTGAGGGGTTTGGGTGATTGAGACCTTTTTCAATTAGCTTAGTGCCGAGTGGGATGGTGGATGTGGAGGAGAACTAAGAGGAGAGGGCCGCGGAAAGAATTACATTTCTAAGGAGAGAAGCCCCCCACTGGGTAAGGTCGTCACCCCTCGGTGCCATGACCTTTGACCTTTTACCCCTGGGGTTTTGTTTGGGGGCAGGTCTCCTGCCCAGTGGCCCTCTCCCCCAGCGCCAGTGAAAGTTCACCAGCAAGGCCTGCTCACAGGAAGCCACACCGGGACAAAGGTTGGGAACATGGGAAAAGCACACATCCATCAAAGCCTCACTGCCTCCTCCCGAGCCAGGCCACACCCCTTCATTGCCAGCAACGCAGTCAATGCAACACAGTCAGAGTGCGCAAGAGAAACAGGTGTGTTAGTGTGAGCAAGACAATGACTTGTGCAACGTCCACAGTGCATCGGTCAGCATGCTTTAACCATCACTCCTCTTGCTTGTTTTGGACTCGTCCTGTTTGCTGAGGTGCTTTGTTGGGATGGCTGAGTGGTCTGAGGTTTCCCCCTTCGCACACACTCATCCATTCACCGCAACGCTTTCTCCTTCTCTCGCTCTTTTACTGACGCACGCATTCACTGTCTTCCTTCCTCATTGCCCCCCCCCCCCCCCCCCCCCACACACACACACACACACACACACACACACACACAGGCTGATCTGAAAATGACCTCATGTCTGCTGTCCGGGCAGCAGCTCTCTTCCTGCTGTGACTCTGTGTGAGTCAGAGAGAAGCAGCCACATTCCACTCACATTTTCTCTTTTAATATCATCTTACCCTTTTTAGACACTTTCGAAACTACAGTATAGTGATCTGAAAAGTACAAATCCAGGAAAGGACATGAATGGTTTACATGGCAAAGTAGCTAAATTAGGGATGAGAACATGCTGTACAGGTCTACAGGTTAGAAGAGACTTTTGTATGCCTGTAACATTATCAATACCCAGCTGTGTGGTTTAAACAACACAGATTAAGATTCAGCCTTAATTTTTTTGTTTAAATCTTCAAATGTTTTCATGAGATCTGACATTATAAGATAGATTTGCCTCCCATGGGGGGGGGGTGATTTTGAGCTGTCAGTCATGCAGCAGGATCTTCACGTTGGTTTGGGTGACCTGACAGCACTGGCTCTGTAGCTAGGCCCTTATCGGATCTTTTTTTTGGGAAAGATGCTGGTGGGCTGAGAGCCAGTGGGGTGCAGGGAATATATGCGACCCATCACGCTTCAGTTTCAATAAGCGCCTCAAAGAATGCCTTTCATTCAGAAGTGCTCTACCAGCAAAAACGCCACCGGGATTGTGACATCACTGGCAAAAGGAAGGCTCCACGCTCCCGTGAGGTGAACCCGGGACCGCTGCGAGAGTTTGCACACACGGCGCTCAAAACAAGAGGCCTACGCCTCAGATGATTGAAAGGATTCAACAACAAAGGCACTAATTGGCAATAAAGGAGAGGAGAGGGGAGAGATAAAGAATTAAGACTCAGATAAACCACTTTTTACTTCATATGCAAATACAGGAATGAAATGAAAAGAGGTCTGAATGGCTGGCGATAGGAAAAAAACAAACAAAACACCTTATTAGCACATTAATGAGCAGCAACCGGGCAGCGCACGGAGCATGGCCAACACCAGCCAGGAACGCAGCAAAATGAATATACTGTACAGTGTGCAATGTGACCCAAAAAAGACCAAAAACACAGACACCCACAGAAAAAAGACAAAGGGAAATTCAGTCCAAAATTACAAACATCTACAAACACTGGTCATTAGACATATTAAGGAACACATGTGTAATGATGAGCGCAATGCAAAAAGCTTCATCTGGATCTACTATTTATTAAGGAAGGACGAATGAAGCTGGTCTCTCGGTAAAAATGGTTGTGATCCTTTTGCTTTAAAAAACCTTGTTTTAGGGGGGCCAAAATATCAGTTGGAATAAGAAATCGTATCAGATGAATAGGTCATTGTGATGCTTGTTAAAAGGGATGAGAAATCATGATAAAATATAGCCAGACTTGTTTTGGTCCTTGTTCAAGAAAGCAGAGGATTGTACCTCTTTTAACAAGAAAGGAGAAAAAGCCCAGGGAGAGAGCAACAGAGAGGCATTTTTGACGGACTCCCTGGTGTGTGCTCACTGAAGCGTCCTCTTATCTGTGTGTTTTTTAATGTCAATGTGAAGAAATTAGAGGTAGAAAAACATTCCTTATTGAAAATATCCTCATTTCCTTATTACGAATGTGTTCTTTCATTTACCTGAATTTGTCACTGGTGTCATGCACCTTGGGTTCAGCTGCACAGTGTCCTTGCATCATAAAGGACATCATAATTTTATGTGACAGCAGGGGCTATCATAAACACGATATACTGACATAAACAATGAACTCAGTTAGCGAGCTGTTCCTACAGATCTGAGAATCCATCTGATTTCACAATGTTCACTCTGCTCCAACATTCCTGAATGTGCTCTCTGTTGTAAGCTCTGGGACCGGGTATTTCATGCGCTGTGCCCCCATGGGCCCCATATGCAGACGTCAGCGCCCTCACTTCAGCCTCAAGAGTAAGCAAGGAAGACCTGAAATTTACAGGAAAAACGATGACACCGGATGGAGGGAAACCACACCCCTGTTTGAATAGCGTAAACGCTGTGCATACTGGTGACTGCAGGCACAGTAAAATTTTAATCGTTTTTATTATTATTATTATTTTAATTGAATCCCTACTAAATCGTAAGGCATTGAACAACTTTCAAATACATTCATTTAAATTTATTTGGAAATATATTTTATTTGGATGACTAATATCATCTCATAAAATATAATATTTTATTGTCTAACAATACGCCTACTTTGCCTACTTTAACGTGCCGCCTGTGAATCGTATTGTTTTATTTATTAAAACCCTCTTATGTAATTATGGAATATGACAATATCTGTATTTATTGAAATTACACAGAATTTACGTACAAACCGTTGTCATGTTTGTGAGTTTATAGGCCTATTAAATTTTCTGGAATGCTGTCCAGGCACTTAAACCACTGCCGTAAGCCGCACTGATAAGATCAGGTTTCAGCTCCTCAAACTTGACGTTCTTGGAATACAAAATAACGTTGCCACCGACAAAAACTCAACTTTTCTGCAACTTTGTGACTAGGCAGTGCAATAGCTGGAATACTGCTGGCGAGGTGCTTGAATTGCAACCAGGTTAACAAAAAATATAGTTATTATAAATTATACACTGCTCGGCGCATTTTCGATGGAGACCCGTCTGCTCCGTACGACACTGTCCGCTGTGACGTACATGTGACGCATTGGAGTCAAAGTTGAGGTTTGAAAGGCGGAAGTGTCTGTAGTTAGATAGCCAGCCTGCTAGTGCTAAGACAGGAGTTTGCTAACAGCAGCTAGCTTGCCATCTGTCTTTGAGAGGGAAGCTGTGTTGTATGCGGCGCATTGTATTTTTATTTGCTTTGCCACCATTGAAGCATTGATTCATTTGTGAAGGATGGACTTGAGCCGCATTTTATCGCAGGTGGAGAGCGACAGTGAGGATGAAACTGTCAGGCTTTTGCAGCAATACAACCAAGAGGTGGGTCTTCACTCCGCCGATCAGCTGCGCCAGTACAGCTGCACAGTATTGCAGCTAAATTTTTACATGAAATAATTCAGACAGCTGGGAAAGATGTTTCACGTTTAGACTCTACAAGCTAGCTAGCCAGCTAATTCACTATCCGCGTAATACCCTTAGCTGGATAGTGTCTCCGTAGCGAGTCTCTCGTATTGTTTAGCTAAGTTACTTTGTTCTTACACTGACAGCTTGAATTGGCGGCTGTCAGCTCAGCCACCTGAAGGAGGTAGGTTAACTGGGTTACTCGCTACCTGACTAATGCTAACTTGCGTTTGTAGAGACGGATACCCTTTAGCTAGCAAGCCTAACTAGTTGATGCTAGCTGGGTAGTTGGTCAAGTTTAGCACACCCTCTCATTTGTCCCAGGTGCAAAAATGTTGAGAGATAATAGCCTCAGACCATCTGAGCTAGAGCTACGGTCAGTTTTACCCATTGTTAAACTTGTAGTGTACGGGGATACGCTTGGGGTTTGTGTGCATTGTCTTTGGTGTCACGTAACTCCATGAAGTGAGTATGAGAAATGATGAATATCTGTATTTATCTTTCACAGAATAATTGCACTTTCACCTTTGATCAAAAGGAAGAGGAAAAGCGAGTTGTGAGTATTAAGCATTCTCAACGGCTGCTCCTTAAACCCTGTTACAGTTGGGGTGGAGAGCTTCAGTTCAGATTGGATATTGATCATTGTGTGCTGGAATGTCCCGGGTAGAGCAGAAGCAGAGGACAGCTCTACTCACCAGGCCCCCAGCGGCGGAGGAGCTGTGTTATAAACCGTTGCCAAATAGCGAGTCTGATTGTGCTTTGACACCATTTGGTGTGCTGGCAACCCTGCTTTGGCTGCAACCTCTGACCTTTAACCCCGCGCCCCCTCCCTCTCTGCAGAAGCTGTGTCGGAGCCTGCTGAAGGTGTTGGGGAGGCCGGTGTCGCCCTTGTGTCTGAGCACCTGCCTGGGGACTCTCCGGATCCTGTCCCGGGATAAGCGGGTGTTGGGGCCCGTGGCCACGCGGGAGGGCATGGCAGCGCTGGCCCGGCTGGCAGGGCTGCTGCCGGGCGAGGGGGCGGAGCTAACAGGGGCGGAGCCTGCAGAGGCGGGGTCAGTGGAAGTGGAGACTGGAGGGGCGGAGCCTGCAGGGGCGGAGTTGATGGGGGCAGATCCAGCAGAGCCAAAGGCGCAGTTGGAGGAGGAGAGGGTGGCGGTGGAGGCGCTGAAGTGCCTGTGTAACGTGGTGTTTAACAGCCCCACGGCGCAACAGGTCAGCCAGGACATCTGTCTGGCCCGCGGTCTGTGCGCCCGCCTGGGGGCGAGCCGCGCCCCGGGGCACGAGGTGTGCCTGTTCTCCCTGCGGCTGGTCTTCCTGCTGTCCGCCCTGCGCACCGACGCGCGGAACAGCCTCCGGGGGGAGCTGCGAGCCCTGCCCCTGCTCACAGAGGTGCTGCAGCGCACCCTGGATGTGCGCTGGGCGGGGCCCTACCAGGCCGCCACCCCCGAGCCCCAGGCCCCGCCCCTCCTGCCCCAGGCCTTCGAGCGGGCCGTGGAGGCCCTCAAAGCCCTCTTCAACCTCACCCTGTCTGAAACCAGTGAGGAGGTGAGTGCTCCCTCACTGAGCGTTACACTGACCTCCCCCTGTCTGAGACCAGTGAGGAGGTGAGCACTCCCTCACTCACCCTGTCTGAGACCAGTGAGGAGGTGAGCGCTCCCTCACTCACCCTGTCTGAGACCAGTGAGGAGGTGAGCGCTCCCTCACTCACCCTGTCTGAGACCAGTGAGGAGGTGAGCGCTCCCTCACTCACCCTGTCTGAGACCAGTGAGGAGGTGAGCGCTCCCTCACTCAGCGCTACACTGACTTGCATATCATCATTACATCTCTCTTATCTGCTGTGCTAAAACAGAGCTGCTTCACCCTTTACCTGTGAATCTGCTATCATGCATGTTGTCCCTTGCTTTCAGTTAACATTTTGTGCAAACATTGAACAAGGTTACTTTTCGATTCTCATCCAGGGGTGTTTAATGTTGTTTTTCATTATCAGAAAGATTATCTGAAGACAAGTTGTGTATTCTAAATCCAAATCTTGCAAAGCATGCTGGCACCATCAGATCTGGTTTTTGACATAATCTCATAATTTAACTCATTTTGCTCTTTTAACATGTCACATGAACATTCAGTTCATTCTGACTGTGCCATTTAAAGCTAAACATTAAGAAACACACAAATGCGAATCTGACATGAACTTCTATGTATGTTTCAGCTACTTCCTGCTTTGTGAAATTTTGAATTTTTAATATTACAGTTTGCATGCTGCAGGCATGTTTTCAGTAATGATTGACATGAATTAACATTGCTGGATCAAAGCCAGGTAAACGTATGACAGTTATCTGAAAGTGGCAGGTAGTGATGTATATCGTAGGTTTCATGACACTTAAACGTGTTTATGGTTATTAACTGTTTGAGAACACTTTCCCTTTCATAGCAAAACGTTTTGTTTGGTTTGGTGAGTGATGGAGAACAGAATCATTTAACGCATTCAGTGGTTCATGAAGTCTGACTGGCTTGTCACTGCCATCCTTGGTACTGGTTCTGTCAAAATGCAAAGTCTTGTGCTCTCTGGTACCAGGACCTCAGTGGTAGAACCTTCCTGTAGACCCAGACCCGGGTGTCAATGCCAGCAGGGCCCAAAGCCTCCGTCTGTTACCCTGTTACCACTACTGTATAAACACACAGTCACATGATCAGCACAGTTTCTCCTCCAGCGTTCATGGCCCTCAGAGAAGGAACGGTTGCATATTTGCAGTTCTGTGGACGTTTATTATATGGCTTTAACCGTGGATAGTATGCATATGTAGCACACATGTCAGCCTTCCTCTTATTAGACTACAAAATGATTAAGTATTTTATAAAATGTATGTAATCATTTCTGTTGTTGACACTGGAATAGGACTCCTCGTGTTATTAATGGATGCTGTCTTTATTTAATGAGATTTTACACCAAATGGAGGTGTTGAGAATTTCATACCAGCATTCAGCAGAGGGAGCTGGACACGGCTCCTCCCATAGCAGATCATTCATTCAGGTGGCAATCCTATTAGATTCAGTACATTATTCAGGGAACAAATGGCCTGACTAGACACTTAACTTGGCCCCACGCCGAGAGGGAGGCACTGCTCCAGTGAGCTGCTGGCCTTTGTCTTTCTGAGCGGAGGCTGATAAACCTCTTAGTGCTGACCTCTGAGTTAAGCTCCTCCCGTTTCCTCAGCGCTCATGTTAATTGGCTAATAAGGATCAGAATAACAATCTGATGGCGGCTCATCCCCTCCCCTCGCATGAATGCCGTGCGCTATAATCTCCCAGCCTATCAGACGGTGAGATGGGTTTGTCAGGATGGCCCAATCGGGGAGAGGGAGGCCAGCAGAGGATCTGCCATTCTTATGCAGATGAAACCATCCTGATTCGTGCTTTAATTCATACCAAGCTACATGTAAGCCATTATATCAGTCTTTTACAGTCAAAAAATCAATATTTAGCTGTGATAATTCCTACAGTCTAACACTGATAATATACTGTGGTTCTGAAAAGTAGCAGTGCCGCAAGTAATGTAAAGATATTTCTCCTGCTACAAATAATTAAAATTTGAAAAACAGTTTTTATTTATTGAAGTTAACTATCTTGCTTAATACAGAGAAAAAAAATTCATCTGAATTTTTGTTGCAGCTTCTTGTGGACTGAATAATTAAATGCTTATTTGAGCTGTGTAACACAACCAAATGTAACTATCAAATAGTCTTCAAATCAAATGAACACTGCCATCTTGAGTGAAATAGTTGCAAGCCTGAATGACCTAATGTAAAGACAGAATGTTTCACACATCACCACAGCTTAAAATTCAGGTTTTTCTCACTTGCCCAGTCAGGTCTCACCTCCTGTGAGCTCTTTGCCTCTTCTCGGGACGGTGTATTCTGGACCTCCACGTCATCTTGCACGTGTGGAGAATCTGAAATTCTGCTCCTTTCTGTTAATATCAGCATGTTACTCCACCCCCAGGCTCTCTGTGTAGCTGTTAGCACAGGATAATGAGAAGATTCCATTGTGTGTCAAGGCCCTGAGACATACATGCTACCTCTTGGGAAAGGAAGGAAGCCTGTATCTGATATAACTCGTATAACTTTATGTGCTTCCATTTCTCCTGCTTTCTGTAAGACGTTTGGCAGTTAATGTGTACCTGCAGTAATGGCTGTGGTAGTGAGCTTGTTTCGTCCGTGCCCGTGACCCGTGGCATGATCATGTTGTTGTACATCCTTCATTTGGTAGGATGGTGCCCACCAGCTGCGCCTCATCTCCGCCCTCATGCGCCACCTCTTGCTGCTAAAGGCTCAGACAGACGACAAAACAGAGGAGGCCCACAGGTCGGCACCCCTTCTCTCACTGCGTACCTCACCACCTGTCTGTGTCCTTCTCTTGCTCCCTCCACTCCTTTCCCTCTTTCTCTCTATCTCTTTCTTTCTCCCCCTCTTTGTCCCTCCCTCCTCCTCCCTCTCCCTCTGCCCCTCTCTCTGTTTCTCCCTCTCTCTCTTCCTCTCTCCCTCTCTCTGTTTCTCCTCCTCTCCCTTTCTCCCTCTCTGTTTCTCTCTCTCTCTCTCCCTCTCTCTGTTTCTCCCTCTCTCTCTTCCTCTCCCTCTCTCTCTGTTTCTCTCTCTCTCTCTCCCTCTCACCCTCTCTCTGTTTCTCCCTCTTTCCTCCTCTCCCTCTCTCTCCTGCTCAGGCTCTTCTGATTGCACTCTCTCTCTGTCTCCTCAAACTCCTGGCCAGTACAGGATTTCCGTCTGCTGATCATGCTTACATACCATTGTCCAGCATGGCCTCCACTGGCTAATGATTGCATTATGCATAATTATCCTGGCTGTGTATCAGCATGACGGATCACTCATGTTTTAACTTGTCCTCATGTATATTTCCTCCCATCTCAGAACTTCATTACTAACAAGCAATTTAACTCAGTGTCAGCACCCCTGTGAGATGCACAGTATTATAGCCATGACCTGCAACATGTTATATTCACAGTAATGTTATCAGCCCCATCCATAGTGTGCTTCCCCTCTGTAATTCCTGTCTGCATTGAATACTTCATAGTGTAATGAATATTTTCCGTTTTATCCATAGAATTCAAACATTAGGGATGCACCATCTGTATTATTTGGATAAAAGTGAATCCTGTACATTATTATAGTTTCTTATTTGATATAAAGACAAGTAATGGACCCATTGCTCTTATTGAGTGTTTACTTTTAGTACATTTTTTACTTTCTGCCAGAATTCTTTATTCCTCTTCTCATATCTGCTGGGAATTGATGATACATTTGGCAGTCGTGTTGGATTTGCTTAACTTAAATAGTACAGTTGTAAAATTAGTGTGTCTATCAATTTTTTTTTTCTTCTCATTCCAATAAACATTGTAATCATTAATATTTGTGTGTGTACCGTGATAGAGCAGCCACATTGTTTTTTCTCTGCATCTCTGCATGATTCAGCCTTGCTTCTGATAGACCCAGTGTCTGAGAAGAAAGAGCTGCAGGCTCGCACTGTTTTGGTGGCGTTAGCCGTAATTTCACTTTAATTTCAGTTTGGCCTCTTTAGTGCAGCAGAGCAGTTTTCTGACATGCTGACATTTCCATTCCCCCTTCCACTGCTCCTTACCCTGCCGGACGGGCAAATGAGAAGCCCGAACATGGAAGTGGGAACTTGTGAAACTTCCATTAGAATTATGGAATAGAATCTTGCTGTTGCACAACATGGAGCGTCCCTGTAGTTGATCATGTAGAATATACTGATGCATTGTGGGTTTATGGTCAGCAGAATGCTCAGAGACTCTAGACCTGCTGCCCTCAGTGATTATACAGCATGATTAAGGTACACTGCTGTCCTAGACCAGGGCTGGGTTGCTAAGGAGATGACTGTGCAGTCAGAGTTTGGGCATGTCCCTCATTAGTTCCTCACACACGTTCGGGTGTGTATTCTCAGCTGCAGTCTTGTGTTGACGTGTGTGTGATGCATCGCTCGCCTGGTGCGTGTCCTGTGTTTCAGCCACGCCATCAACCTGCTGAGCAACATGCCGGGGTGCTGCCTGGACGTGCTGATCGACGTGCCCCCCCGCGGCGGCCCCGAGTGGGGCGGCAAGAACATGGAGGCCGTGCAGGTGCTGCTGGACTTCATGGAGAAGAGGATAGACAAGGTGAGAGCCCTCTCCCGGCCGCAGTCCTCGCTGAAAACGCTCTTACAGGAGGAATGTGCAGGGTCACCGAGCTCACTGTCGCGTTGTAGAGGGTCAACATTTTTACTCGGCACAAGATTTCTCTTTACTTATGATCTTCATAAAAATATTTGCAATAATTGGTAAAGTAAAGAAAACTAAAGTGAGAAAAGTGAAAGTAAAATGTAAAATGGCTTTTAGGGCACTCAGGGCATTAGCTGTGAGTTCCCTCTGCACTGTGGATGAAGCCATTTGGTGCTGGATAGATGGGAGATGGAAATTCAGACGTAACTGCAGATACTCACCTTAAAGCCCATAACCCTGTTTCCAGGGGCCGGGTGTGTATGTACTCAGGTGGAAGGTCATTTAATTGACAGGACATAAGAGGTAGCTGTCTGCTGCTCTTTGTGATGTGTGTGGATGTTACTGCAGGACACCTGTTTGTCCTAATAGAAGGGAATGACTAGACGTGGTTCTGTTATTACCGTAAATTTCAGGTAATAAAACAATTTGGTCGTATAAACAGTTCTGTTTTATTTATTACAAGTAATCTGTTAAGTACAACGTAAAAGTGAACTGAACTGAAATTGTGACAACCACCCTAAAATGATCTGATGGGCGGATACTAAATTAATATACTGAATAATCAGCTTTACTTTGTGTTTAGCCAGCTTTGTAGCACCATACAGGATATTCCTGGTGTGATCACATGACTCATGTGCTTCTCATCCCCATCAGGGCACCAACTATAAGGAGGGTTTGACCCCGGTGCTGAGTCTGCTAACAGAGAGCTGCAGACACCACAGGGAGATCCGGAGGTACATCAAGACCCAGGTGGGTTCCAGCAGAGACCCTTTTCCTGCCTGCTCTGTGCCTGCAGTGAGCTAACCCTCTCCCCCTCTCCCCCTGCCCCCTCTGTGCCTGCAGTGAGCTAACCCTCTCCCCCTCTCCCCCCGCCCCACAGGTGCTCCCCCCTCTGAAGGATGTGAAGAACCGGCCGGAGGTGGGCAGCACGGTGCGGAACAAGCTGGTGCGCCTCATGACCCATGTGGACATGGGTGTGAAGCAGAGCGCTGCCGAGTTCCTCTTCGTACTGTGCAAGGAGAGCGGTGAGAGAGCCACTGTACCGCTGTAACACAGCCTGCAGCACACTGTAACACTGTAACACAGCCTGCAGCACACTGTCACACTGTAACGCTGTAACACAGCCTGCAGCACACTGTCACACTGTAACGCTGTAACACAGCCTGCAGCACACTATAACACTGTAACGCTGTAACACAGCCTGCAGCACACTGTCACACTGTAACGCTGTAACACAGTCAGCAGCACACTGTCACACTGTAACGCTGTAACACAGTCAGCAGCACACTGTCACACTGTAACACAGCCTGCAGCACACTGTAACACTGTAAAGCTGTAACACAGCCTGCAGCACACTGTCACACTGTAAAGCTGTAACACAGCCTGCAGCACACTGTCACACTGTAACGCTGTAACACAGCCTGCAGCACACTGTCACACTGTAATGCTGTAACACAGTCAGCAGCACACTGTCACACTGTAACGCTGTAATGCTGTAACACAGCCTGCAGCACACTGTCACACTGTCACACTGTAACACAGCCTGCAGCACACTCACACTGTACCGCTGTAACACAGCCTGCAGCACACTCACACTGTCACACTGTAATGCTGTAACACTGAGGTTGCACAAAGTCCACCATGTATGGAAAGAGCCATGAACTGATTCAGTTATAGTGTTTTGTTTTTAAACCTGAAGTGAGCACACGTCCACTTTCAGTGTGCTACATTAACTCCTAATTGTGCCATGTGTGATTCTGTGATATGGGCAGTTCAAAAATTTTCCATAATACAGACTCCAACAGGAAACTCGTTTCTTGAATTTACCCAACAGTCTTTTCAGCCTGAATGAATTGCTCAAGAGAACGTCTTGTACAGTATCTCACTCCGAGTGCTTTACAGCATAGAGGCCCTTTCCAGAAACAACAGTCATCCTCCTAAACCAATCAGGGCTGAGATACTGCGTCACTCATGTGAAATGTGCGTCTTTGTTTATCTTTAAAAGTGGACTTTGCGTCAAACGCATTGTACACGTGTCTGTTTCCATAGCGACCCTGTGACCTCATCTTGACCCACATATTCCAGACCTTGTGTTTGTAGCTGTGCGTATGGGTGTGATTTATGACAATAAGCAGCCGCAGCGCCCTTCCTGGAACTTTCTGTCCGGGCTGGGGGCCTCTAGCTGGAGTCATCCCACAGGATCCAGGGCCGTGAAACCCATGGCCTTCACAGCAGGAGAGGCTAAACAGAACCTTATCTGTGTAAGAAGAGATGATTAAACTGGGTCACATCTCCTCCTTCTCCACTCAGGGCAGTGTAGCGCATGAGGGAATAAAATACAGCAGTGAATACAGAACACTGCTTGCTGACATAGTCAAACAGTATTCATTTCCAGTATCCCATCCCATACCATATGTTACACACTTTACACACCTTTTTGTTTTGCTGGACAGTGTCCTTGTTTCATCTAAAATCAAAATGCGAAGGTTTGGAATTTAAAGTGTGCTGACAGAAGGACACAGGCAGCTGCACTGGGAATGAGCTGCTAGCTGGAGGGGCCCTGCAGAGCCATACAGGCTGTGGTGCAGGGCGACTGACCCAGCCTCACAGAGGTACCCTTCCATTTGCTGCTGTTGAAAAGGAAATTGGGGATTTTTGCTGATTACTGTGCCACTGCTCATAACTGTATCTACTCTATTCACTAGGAGATCACATGATACAGCATCTCATACACTCTTAACTGGCTTCTATTTCAGGACTGAGAAGTTGTATTTAGTCATGTTTCAACAATGGAACTGTAGTGTCCTTTCACAAAGTGCTGTGTGTTTATATGGATGAGGTGATGAGGGATGGCAGTGTACTCACCCCTGAGGCTGAGCAGTTTCAGCGCTCCTGCTAGTGAGGTTGGAGTCTGCCTGTATCCCTCTGCAGAGGAGAGGGAGTCAGGAACCTGCCGGTCTCTCTCTGCGCCACGCTGCTCTCAGCCAAGTGCAGCCAAGTGCTCTTTAATATCACATTGCCATCCCATGATACCTTTTCTTGGACTGGCCATCCAAGGCTGTAATAATTACATAATTTTATTACAGGGCAGCAGTGTTGCTGTGTGTGTAGAGCAGGCTGTATAGGCCTCAGTGTTATATAGCTGGATGTGTTGCAGGTTCAGTTGCTGCTGTTCTTGAGCTGTTATGGTGTCGGCGGCTGGTACGCACTCTAGTGTAGATTCAGTGGTAACAGAGGAATACAGGATTGTGATTTTGTGTTGGTGTGTGTTGCAGTGGACAGCCTGCTGAAGTACACTGGCTACGGGAATGCTGCGGGGCTGCTGGTGGCCCGGGGGCTGCTGGCAGGGGGCCGCGGGGAGGGACAGTACTCCGAGGACGAAGACTCCGACACCGAGGAGTACAAGGAGGCCAAGCCCTTGTGAGTACTGCCACCTGGACGGCCTGATCCTGGGGGTTAGCAGTCAGCCACTGCCGTATACTGCACTGTATACTGCATACTGGGGGAGAAGACCTGGGGATAAACATGCACGAGAACCCATTCCCTCTTACCTTTAAAATACCCAGTAAATCAACCTGCACGACGGCAGGCGCTATTTTGCCTTGCATTGCTCTGGGCTCTGGGCTCTGTGCTCTGTGCTCTGTGCTCTGTGCTCTGTGCTCTGTGCTCTGTGCTCTGTGCTCTGTGCTCTGTGCTCTGGGCTCTGTGCTCTGGGCTCTGGGCTCTGGGCTCTGGGCTCTGGGCTCTGGGCTCTGGGCTCTGCTCTGTGATCTGAGATCTGAGCTGAGTGACTCTGTTTCCCAGCATTAACCCCATCACCGGCCATGTGGAGGAGCCCATGCCCAACCCCATGGAGGAGATGAGTGAGGAGCAGAAGGAGTACGAGGCCCAGAAGCTGGTCAACATGTTCGACAAGCTGTCCAGGTACTGGCGAGGGGTCCAGCAGCCCGGGTTTTAAAGGCTTTTTATAGGAACCTTTTTGCAGTCACATTTCCCCCTTTTCCTCACCTGTATTAGTAGTCAGACTGAGCTCGCTTTGCATTATGGGACAGGGTCATTCCTCCAGCCCCTCCCAGGGTGTGAAGCCCGAGGACCCCTCTGGCCCAGCAGAACCGAGCCGGGCTCTGCCACCACTGTGGGCTCCCGGTCACTCTGGGCCGGTTTCTAACCCGTGCTATAGAGCTCAGAAGAATTCACCTGTTATCCCCACTATGCAACTGAGACTATGGGTAACTGAGACTTTATCGATGTCCTGTCAAACTCAAGACCAAATGTGTGCATGCAGATTACACTCAGCAGCTGAGCAGAGCTCCCTGCTGTTGCTGAGGCTGAGGCCAGGGGGTAAGCAGTGGGTTTGGGGTGGCAGTTTTTGGGGAGACGTCCGAGACGAAGGGCGAGGCGGGGTTTATCCGAGGCCGCACTGAGGGTGCTCCCTGCCAACCGCTTCATTAGAGCAAGAATCTGTGCATCTGCCCGCTGCGTCCCCCCTCCCTCCCCCCCACCAATTACCGGCGCCCTTTCCCCGCGGCGGCGCATTCAGCGGGAGTAAAAGGAGCCGCCCGCTCACCGGCCCGGTCCCATTACAAACGCGCCGTTAATTACCGGCTAATTGGCGCGCGCAGCGGGTCCGCGGCCGGCCCTTTATGTGCCATATTCCGTCTTTAATAACATACACGTATCCCTCCTTTATCTTCCTCTCCGTATTCATCGGAGGGGCCCAACAATGCGCGGGGACAGCGAGTGGACCAAGCCGCCGCTCAATTAGAGAGCCGCCGCCTCAATGGGCCCCGTCCGCACAAGAGGACGGCCGCCATTGTCCTGCCGGGGGGGAGCTGTAATGAGACGCACGTGTCTCTCCCCCCCCGCCACCCCCCCCGTGGGCTGAGGGAGCTGCCACGCAACAAGCCGTCCACGCAAACACACACACACACACACACACACACACACACACACACAAACACACACGTGCACACGCACACACACCACAGCGCTCGGGAGACCTGCTGGGACCAGGCAGGAATGCGCTTCACCCAACACTTAATTGTGACTCGCACCCAATTACCGCTGACTCCCCCCGCAGGAGGGTCCTTCAGCAGAAAGCAGGCTCCGGAATAGGATCGTCCGCGGCGCTAATTGGCGCGGAGGCTGTGGCGCAGGGCGAAGCGCGTCGGGCGCGGGGGCCTGCTTTGTCTTGGCGGCGTGCTGCCGCCGTTATCTCATTTGGCCTCGTTAGGCCCCATTATGCGGCTCCGCTGTTTGCCGGTAGGTGGATAATCAGCAGAGCGATTGTTCTCTGAATATGGAGGGACAGATCTGTCCGTGCTGCATTCTCAGGCGTTGCGTCAGAGGAATGATTCCTGATCATTAATCCTCTCTGATGGCCTTTCAGTCCGCCTGCAGTCTAATGGGGCTGAGCGCATGTGTGCTTAGTGTTGATGTGTTGGGGAGTCATTTTTGAGGAACGCTTCTGCTTTGCTCAGCCTTGCACTCTTTTGACGTGTTTATTTCTGCATAGTCATTTCCTACAGAGTTCTACCTGCTTCTGCTGAAGGCAAGAATGATCTGTCCATGTGCACCCAGGAATGTAGAGGGAAGAAGTGGGGTACAGAGATCCTGCCAGCAGGTAATGAGGCTGACAGGGGCCACAGGAAGAGGAAGAGAGGGAGAAGGCCACGGGAAGAGGAAGAGAGGGAGAAGGACATGGGAAGAGGAAGAGGAAGAGAGGGAGAAGGCCACGGGAAGAGGAAGAGAGGGAGAAGGCCACAGGAAGAGGAAGAGGAAGAGAGGGAGAAGGCCACAGGAAGAGGAAGAGGAAGAGAGGGAGAAGGCCACGAGAAGAGGAAGAGGAAGAGAGGGAGAAGGCCACGGGAAGAGGAAGAGAGAGAGAAGGCCACAGGAAGAGGAAGAGGAAGAGAGAGAGAAGGCCACAGGAAGAGGAAGAGGAAGAGAGGGAGAAGGACACGGGAAGAGGAAGAGAGGGAGAAGGCCACGGGAAGAGGAAGAGGAAGAGAGGGAGAAGGCCACGGGAAGAGGAAGAGAGAGAGAAGGCCACAGGAAGAGGAAGAGGAAGAGAGAGAGAAGGCCACAGGAAGAGGAAGAGGAAGAGAGGGAGAAGGACACGGGAAGAGGAAGAGATCACTGGGACAGGATGTCTGGGTAGCCATAGTTTGAACTGTTTGATGTGGCCACACATCACAATCTCCTAATCTCGGTTAAAATTTCACCTGTCTTAATTACTCTGTTGATTTATTTCAGTGTAAATAGTACACGTTTGGCTGTCAGTTCTTTGACGGGGATTTGAAGGCTGCTAATGACTGCAGATGAGCTTTTTAAAGGCCTTGCCTTTCCCTGATAACCCATCTGAGGGCGAGCTGCTGACACACAGTGCAGATATAATTGGATTAACATGGAGGGCCAGCCGCTGCTTTGAAGAGATTAGAATGAGCACTGATCCTGTAATTAAACTTCTGTGCTGAATGGCCATCAGGCCGGGCTGGGGTGGGGGGCGGCTCTTGAGCACCTCTGAGGCAGATGTGAGGGAGAGAAAGATGTGCTGCACAATGAGGGCTCCTTTTGAGGAGGGGTGTGAATGCGCAGACGGCCCCTCGGCCCAGCACAGGTGGATCTCCCACAATGAGCCGGGGCAGAAACGCAAATGCACAATCAACTGCACAAACAGACACTGCGCCTGTCCGCTCTCGGCCTCTCCGCTGTCGGTCTCTCCGCTGTCGGTCTCTCCGCTCTCGGCCTCTCCGCTCTCGGCCTCTCCGCTCTCGGCCTCTCCGCTCTCGGCCTCACCGCTCTCGGCCTCTCCGCTCTCGGCCTCTCCGCTCTCGGCCTCTCCGCTGTCGGTCTCTCCGCTCTCGGCCTCTCCGCTCTCGGCCTCTCCGCTCTCGGTCTCTCCGCTCTCGGTCTCTCCGCTCTCGGCCTCTCCGCTCTCGGCCTCTCCGCTGTCAGCCTCTCCGCTGATGGTCTCTCTCTCTCCCGTCAGGCTCACTGACGTCCTCCTCTTTGCTGTGTTAATTGCTTGTTTTGGCTTCACTCGTGTCTTGACTGAATCTCATGACTGAATAATATTTTTATGAGTGAGGTGCTGTTTTGTAATGTTGGTGCAAGCAATGATGCGATAACTGATCGAAAACGACTGACCCCCTTGGTGTTTCACCTTGTATTATTTGAATTTGGGGTCAAATGGTAAATGATGCCCTGATCATTATCCAGAATAATGCATTGCATTTTAAAAAATACTAGAATCGTTCAGAGCTGTTTTGCAACACTGCAACTGTTATTTCAGGTTATCTTAAGTTCATATCCACAGACCAGGTAATGACAGAAAACCTGTCATTGAACAGTAAATTAAAGAAAACCACAGATGTATGAATGTGGATCAACTCTCCATGAGATTGTTACATTACAGCTGACATTTATCTTCCTTGGGGAACAATGCTTTTCATCTCTGCTCCATCCAGTCCATCCAAAGATTAGGTTATTGCATTATTAATTATGTATCCATTTTTGATTCAAACTGATTAAGCCAAGGAATAGCCAAAGCCATTTTAAGTGACCAGGTGCACCCAGTGGTGCCAAGTGTTTTCTCAGGGTGTTGCCATATTCCTTGGGCATAATGCCACAGGCACACTGCTAAGCAGATTCACCAGTGCTTTCCTGAACACCAGGACGAAGTCAGACACCTTCCATGGCCTCCCCATTCACCAGATCTCAGCACCACTGTAACCTTTTTGGGAAGTTTTGGAGCGTAGAGTATGGAGTAGATTGTTACCTCCTTCAGCTCTCAAAGAACTGGAGGCTTTCCTTGTGGAAGAATGGTCCAGTATCCCACGAGAAACAGTTCAAAACTCGCAAAACTGCATTCCAACAAGGATTCTGAAGGCAGCCCAGCTCCTTATTAGTTAATAAATATTCATTTACTGTGTGGCAAAAGACAGGATAATAACATGCTTACTAAACATAGCTAGCTAAACATAGTAGTATGTAATGGTTTGTAGTGGTAATGGCTGCCCTCTGTATGGGTATATAGCTAGCTCGCTACGACATCCATCACTGCTGCTTTCCTCAGTGGGGGAGAAAGAGAGACCTGCCGGCTTGTTTTGTTGATTTTACAGGTGGTGGTAAAGTTATGCTGGTACTGTACTGTAACAGTCCTTTCCTGTGATCATCACAGACAGGTGTCCCATCTGCTTACTACTGTATTGCAGTGGTACGATTGGAAGATGTCTGACAGATTGACTTGAACCGTATTGAACTGAAAACCAGCGTTTTTATGATGTTGTTTATAAGGGGTTTTGCAGCTGATGTTCATATATATTATTATGAAGTGCAGGCATACATAAATGTGTGTATATTGCCATACTTGAACTTTGACAATAAACTTTGAACTTTGGTATTTCTTTTTTATTTTCATGCTAAAGAATATTTGATATTCTTTGCTTGATGTTTTTGCACAGATTGACTCCTACAGAAGCAGTCCTGTTTGATTAATCTCTCTTCAGAAGACATCATTTAAAGGCATTTATGTGGCCGTGTTAACTCACTGATGTATTCATGGCTTATGTCCTGTGCAGTGATGTGTCACTGACCCACCTCTCTGTCCGTAGGCATCAGCTGATCACACCAATGGGAGTGAAGCGAGACGGCACTCTAGCGCCCCTCGAGAAGACCATCCACCAGTGCAATGTGGAGAGCTCCAGCTCAGATTCAGACTGAGGTCTGGCCTGTCTTCCCTGGGGAGACGGACTCCATGCTTGCTGGCCCCCCAGGCACTGGGGCTGCCAGTGGAGTTTGCCCCAAACACTGCTTCTAGATAAGTATCCACTTTTACCCTGAGGTGAGGGGTGTGATTTGAGCTGATCTCGGATCAGTTGCTTGGGGCAAAATGTACGTGCAGCAGCCAGGGAGTTCCGGTGGACGTTTTAAAATCTGAAGGAAACTTGTTGGAGACGAATGAGACCACAGCCATCTAAAAGACATAATAAATAAGGACATAAGACAATTAGAGCTTCTCAGTGCTACAGTAAGGCTTGCTTCAGTTTCAGAAAATTCTGCATGTTTGACACAGCCCAAGGTCGCTAATGTGACCCACTGCATAAATGTCTTAACCTGGAAACACATACTGTGCTTTGGGTGAATCTTTCACTTTCTTTTAGCATTTCTGATGTATAATCAGTAGTTTTAAATGCCTTCACCTATAGCGATAATATTGTAATAATCTGCAATTTTTTTATGGAAATGGATTCTGTATGTTCATATATAACAGATATAACATATATAAGGCAAACCACACTAATTGCACTGCGTTACCATTTCACAAAGTGCATATATACAGCATGTGCCATAAGGTGGGGAAAACACGGCGAGCAGAGATGTGTCTTTACACCAAACGCACAGGACCTGAAACACTGGTTACCTGTGAAGGGACTCTTAGGGTTATGCGAGGGTGCCAGCCGATAGCACCGCCCATTAACACATCTGCAACAGAAACGCATCATTTCAGACGGCACGGCAAGAGCCAGAGCGGCAGGAAACCAGCTCAGTCTGCAGCTCACAGCTCAGCTGACCCGACTGCCACACACAGCAGTGTACTGCTGTGCTAACGAGACACACACTGCCCACACGCTCATACAGTAACCTACAGCTGCGTAGTGTGAAATATAACTGGTGGAGCCGATTGGTTATCCGCGAATTGTAAATGAGTGCTGACAGATTATGAATACACATTGGACAAAAGACTGTTCACACTTACTCGGTATGCAAATAGAAGATACTACTCAGAACACACCTTTCTGAGGTCAGTAGTTAATTTCAGGGGTGAAGGCTGTTCCAACACAGGTGACTCAAAGGTCGCAGATTATTGATGTACAATACTCAGCTCACCTAGAGTTAGCAAGCTTATTTAAGTAAGTGAATAGTGAATGTTGAAATGAGTCTCTGTTAGTGCTGGATTATTTGAAAAGTTGAATGCCTTATTAATACTGTGATGCACTCTTGAGAATGGCCTCTCTGAGCTGCACCTGCAGGTGGTGTAGGTAACCCTTTTCTAAACTGTATATACTGAAGGTGATGTTTTATGTTGATCTGTTCTGCATGATGTACTATGTAAACAAATGTTAAATCTCTCCAATACTTTTATTTAAAAACTACACTTTTATAAAATTTCAGATGCTTCAGTGTACAGACACTTTGTACAGAATTTTTTCCCTTGTACTCTATACTGCTGTAGTGTGTGATAGAATGTGTCTTTTTTAACACTGGGGAAGTTATTGGTTGGACATGCTTTGCCTTTTTTAACACTGGGGAAGTTATTGGTTGGACATGCTTTGCCTTTTATGAGCCATAAACTTGGCCTGTGCTGTGCGTGTTCAGCAAAATGACTGACACGGTTTTAGCGAACACTTCACAAACCTCTGTTCCTGCTGTGACTGGTTAAGAATAATGTCTTGTGAATTACTGATGAAGCTGGGCACACCTTCACAGAAGATGCATATGTTGATGCACCCATATGAATGCATAAAATATTAAAATAAGTGTAGATAATAAAAAAGTATAAAACTCCTGAGTCGTTTGACAGAATGATGACAACAATGAAAAATGATTTTTTCGTGAGAGGTGTAATAGCAAAGCCAACATGCCTATACCGGCTGTGCTGCAGCACGAGAACAGCGCGGTGATCGGGTCTCCCTGTGTACAGACGAGTATTGGCTGGAGATCTGCAGTATGCAGTTCATTTTTTATTTGTGTGCTCGATTTAGACTTTATTTGGATTTTAACATCTGCCCAAGAAAGTCAGGTTTTACATTTCGGTTAATTATATGTTGTTTGAATAGCCTGGAAAGCATCTAAATGTGGAAGTCCTGCAGCATTAGTCAAGTCTTAGTACACAACACATAGAGACGTGTGTCTGAAAGAGCTGTCCAGTTTCCAGTGAAAGGTATTTAGTCATACATCAACACCAATTCATTTATCAATGGCTTCTGTTTAGGCACCAGGACACAGATTAGGAAGAGGTATTTCTTTATTAAATAATCATTTTTCAGTTTACAAAACAACAGCATATACCACTTGCATCCACCAACTACCAATTTTTGCATTCTAATAGCAACACAGAGATTCCACAAAAACATACAATCTTAAAATGTCTGGCCGTGTTGCAGATTCCGCTGTCGGACAGCGTGACCCTCAGGAAGCGGTGCGTGGCCTCGGCGGAGCGTTCGGCAAACTGTGCCAAAGCTGCCGGCCCGGCCTCCCTCAAAGCAAACTCCTCACAGCCCGCTCCCCCGGCAGGATATTGGCTTCTTTTGTTGCGAGGCAGGAACATTTATTAGAGTTTTGGAGGGGCGCCCCCTTTGTGACCGCGGGGCCTGTGAAACGCGGAGAGAGGCCTCGCGGTCTCGGCAGGACTGTGTTTTCCATGCTAATGCGGTCCTGTCTGCTCCGCCCGCTGAGCTGCTGCCTCCCATTTGCCCCTCAGCGCCTGACAGCCGCAAATACCCCAACACCCCACCAGCTCAGGGGTGTTTGCATAACTGGTGAGGTTATTTTAGCAGCCATACGAGTCTACGAGAGACACTGAGGTCAGGCAGTGAACATCCCAGAATCCCAGCAGCTCATATCTAACCACATCTATACCAGTGGAATAGTAAGACAGACAGAAGAATGAGGACCTTCACTGATCTGGTGAAAATGGTTCCAAGAAAAGGGCCTAACAAAAAATAACTAAATATAAGTGCTTAACTCATTTGCATTGAGCAGAACATTCTCAACACAAAATCCAATTACGGATAAAAGTACACTACTAAAATAGCACAGATATTATTGCTAGGAATAGATCATTTCAGCAACATTACGGATACGTAAGTGGTAGCGCTATTTCCTGGACGAGGCGGTGAGAGGTCAGGGGTCAGTTACTGGGCCCAGAGCATGTGCTCCCCCTGTCTGTCTCTGATTCATCACTCTCCTCACTGCTGATTGGCTCTGGAGCCCCAGGGCCGGACTCCATGGTTCCTCTCGTAGCAGAAACATTGGCTATCTCCTGGCCAATCACGGAGGGAAGGGTGTCTGGCCATGGGGTTGCGGACTAATGAAATAGAAGTGTTGACAAGTTTAAAATGACTTCCATCTCAACAGGATTAGCTAGTTCCACATGAATGATTGAATACAGTGTTACTAGTCCTGTTATTATTAATTTCATTATCATTGTCATTTTCATAATTATCCTTCATTAAGACATTAAGCAGTTAACCTGTCCTAAGTGAATACAGTTAATTGTCTAAATAATTCATACATGTAGAAGCTACTAATACACATTAAAGCAATAATAAAAACA
>NC_050607.1:682070-759570 GCF_013368585.1 Megalops cyprinoides | reverse complement strand
ACTGAAAAAGCAAAGCTCTGTACTTGACAAGAAAAAAACAGACCAAATCTTGTGATGTGTGGAATGGAATCTATTTGATTAATCGCTCAATTTCTGCACCTGCTTCCCAGGTTTGAACTGAAACTTTCTTTTCCTTTCTCTCCTTCCGCCACTTCTTAGTCGGTTCTGAAGTTGTAATCAAGAATGACTGTAAAGAGTGTCATCTATTTGTATTTGGCAATACCTGGTTAGACATTAATCAATTGAAAAAATATATTAAAGTGCATTTTTTACTGAGTGATTCAACCTCTTTTTCCCCCTGAGGGTCAGCAATGGACATAACCTCTGTCTAATTACTTTCATTTCATTCATGAACCTGCAGGGGGCAGTGGGGTGCCTGCATCTGACTGCTGTTTCAACCATAAATCACTACACTCTCCCTCATTCCTCCAGGCCTGTGAGTCAAACTGAAATTCAAAACACGGTTTCTGCTCTCCGCTCCAAGAGGATGCCGGTGCATGCACACTGTCACTTTTACTGTGACCCCTGTGACCCCTGTGACCTCCGACCTGGCAGAAGTGGGGAGGAGGGCCTGATCCACCTGGAAAGAGGCCAGAGTGAAAGTTCACCCCAAGATTAACCCCAAGATTAAGAATATCAACTTGCTGCCTGATTTTTTCACAGATCCTTAAGTGATATTTTGTGTGGAATGACCCCTGAGACTAAGGCCGATGCAGAGAGTGATGGGTGTTTATGCCACACGACTTCAGCCAGCACCTCGAATGTCACAGCAAGGAAGGGCGAAGACAACTGAGGCCATAAAATGAAAGGGCAATAATGGAGCAGCTACAACTGCTCTGCTCCTGCGTTTCTCGGGGTTTATGGTGCATGCTTTGAAGGACGGCAGTGTTTACAGCGTGTGAAATGCGCTCACCCTCTGGGCGTTATTAAAGGTAGTAAATCATGGCTGCAGTAGCGTCACGCCCCCTCACGGCGTCTGCGGCTCTCGGAGTGCGCAGGGCTCGGGATGGCGGGGGGTGCGCTGGAAGCGCTCCGAATTACCTGCTGCTGGAGCGGGGACGCCCTCCAGGGCGTGGCTGGCACAGGCAGGGGGCGTGGCTGAAGCACTGTGTGCGCTGTGTGCAGGTAAAAATGCTTACACCCATGCTTAGCTCCGCAGGGGCTGCAGGTGTGGGGGTTAGCAACGGGCAGGGGCGGGAATGGGCAGACTGGCAGCTGTAGGCCCGATGTGGCCAGGCGGTACCCGGTGGCTGCAGCTGTTGGGTGTGGTGTACGTAGGCAAACTGACTCAGATTAGCCGAACGCGTTTTCTCCCCCAGGGACAAACAGACTTTCTCTGGTTCTGCTTGATATCGCACAGTTTTACTGCTTTCCCGCGCCTGTGCTGGTGTGCATATGAAGGTTACCTGTAATGAGCTGGATGCAGTGAAACCGCTTCAGATTCTGGGCCTCCACAGAGAGATGGGGGACGCGTTCAGAGGGCGACACTGGCCACATGCAGGCACATGTCAGACACACAAAGCTACACGCATGTTACACAGTGCCTGCAGTATGGACAGCCATGAGGGGGGCCGTGATTATAACATACGTATTGTATGCAGTTATGCTGTTTGATGCCTCTGTGATCCTATGATTGTTATTTAATGACAAATAAATCCCTGAAGGATTGAGGAAAGATTAAAGAGGATTTCACACCCCTCCCCTCCCATTCAGATTGCTCACTCTTTCTCCCTCTCTCTCTTTCTCTGGCCTAAATCCGACCGATCCCACCCTGCTCTGCCCAGGACAGCCCAGAGACCACCAGGGATGTGGCTCCTCCATCGGGGGTTACAGTAATTAAATTAGAGCCGGCCCACAATGCAGTGCGCAGGCCCGTCACCCCGCGGCTGCCTCTAATCCTTTTAGAGCTCAAGTACAGCAGGCAGAACCCAAACATTTCCCTCTCTCTCGCCCACAAACGCCGCGGTCGCCGACGGCAGGCCAGTGCTTTCACAACAACAGCAGTTAAAGTTATCGTAAAGCTGAACTTTCCGTCCCCCTCTCTCTCTCTCTGTAGTGCCTTCAGGGGGTGAGCAGGAGAGCATGGTGTGCTCTGGTGTGACTGAATGGCTTTAGAGCAGCCTATAAAACAGCGCCAGCTCCTGCGCTGGACGCTGGCCCTTTAACCCCGTGTGTGCCTGAGCGGCCTCTCACTGCCCCAGCCCTGCCACACAGCCTTTCATCTCCATTTCCTTCTGTGGGCCTGGCCCAGCAGGCCGGTCGTCATGGAGACAATGGCAACACTCCACCGAGCCAAAACAGCAATCCTGGACTGCTCCCCCCCGCCCCGACCCCACCCCGCCCCCACCACATAATGACACATAACCTGCATCTCTGTTACAGTCCCCCATTCACACAATGCCACTAATTCGTGTGTATTATTTGTCCAACGAGAAGGGGGTGACACTGCGGACAGGGCACCAGTGCTGACCACAGCTCCTGCTAATGACAGCTACTTCTCCCGCTAAGAGCCGAGCTTCTCCTAACTCACTCTGAGGCTGTGGTAAGTGGCCTAGCTACTCCTAGCTAACTCTGACGCAATGTTAAGTGGCGTAGCTACTCCTAACTCACTCCGAGGCTATAGTTAGTGGCCTAGCTGCTCCTAGCTAACTCTGGTGCTGTGATTCATGTCCTCCAGGGTTTGTGGGACAGATTCATTAGCTATCAGAGAGGGATTAGTCCTCAGGGGAATCTCACAGCTGATCACTATGGAAACAGGCTATCAGGAGAGGAGCAGCCATGCCACTGGCCACAGGCAGCTACACCTGCCTCGGCATTACAGTTCAGACCAAAACAAACCACAGTCAAAATATAACGACAGACTACTTCTGTGGAGTTCCACCAAAGTATTCATATTCTGCAAAAATTATTTACAGTTCAATGAATTTGCATAATATTGCCCCTTCCCTTCCTATACTCCCATTTCTCAGAGGGTGGTGGCTTTGGCCCAGTGTTTTATACAGATACACGTAAAATGCATGCTATTACAAGCGAGAAACTCAATGGAAAAAAACTAGCGAGAAATACAGGTACGTGAAATAATAACATCATTTATTTTCACATCAGGCCATCTGAACTAGCCTTCTCATGCTGTCACTGGCAGACTGTAAAAGACATTGAATTTACCAAACACACAGACTCACACTCACGTATGACAGGAAAGAGTGTGAATGGGGCTTCAGCCACAGGTTTGAAGAGTGAATTAGTTTATCAAGCTGCCAACTGTAGATTACCACTAACCATCTGAAAATGACCAGAAAATATGCACATTTCAAAGTTGGCTAAAAGCAGGCAGTCCCTTTAACATAAGGTTAAAGGGTTTCTAAAGGGTTTCCACACAGCATAATACCCTGTCACAAAATAATACCCATAATACCCTGTCATGAAAATAGTGCTTTCCCTCACCCTCCCATTGTGTATGTACACATTTCCATTTAAGTTAAAAAAAAAAAAAAAAAAAAAAAAAGCCAGACATTGTGGACATACTGCATATATCTGAGGTTAGACTGCCATCTGCTGTCCTGTCACAGTATTACATGTAACCTGCACATGTACTCCCACGGTCAGGCCCTCCCAGCTGAGTCACTGAGTTGAGGTAAGGCACTAAATTTCCAGGTAGGATCCTCCTGAGATGCAACATCCTGTTTACAAGAGGATCCTGTAGGCTGCTAAAGGCTGTACTGAAAGTCTATTAAGCACCAATTAGTGTATCCGTGGGAATAATGAACATGCACTACTATTACAAATTACATCTGATTGCAGGAACAATGATTAAAAAAAATACTGTCACTGAAATAAGCCAAAATTGCCACTAATATTTTGGTAAAACTGAAACTAAAAGATTTCTCCCACCATATTGGCATTTAGCATATGCTTTTATCTAGAGCAACTTACATTAGGTTACAATTTTTTAAACGTTACCCATTTATACAGCTGGATATTTACTAAGGCAATTCTGGTTTAAGTACCTTGCCCAAGGATACAGCAGCAGCGACCCAGAAGGGAATTGAACCAGCAACCTTTTGGCTACGAGCCCTGGGCCTTAATCACTATGCTACACTGCTGCCTCAGAGGGGTTCAGTACTATAGTTCTGCATATGATATGAAATGGAGGGTTTTGCTATTAAAAAATAACACAGCTGCAGTCTGTGAAATTGTGTGTAGGTTGCATTGTAGTAAACCACAACTCCAGAATCCGAAATAGGCAGTGTGGTGTAGCAGTAAGGAGCAGGACAGCAGTGTCTCCCAGTTTTCCTGTAATTTTGCTTGTTATCTAGAGGAGAAACCCACACACACCATTTTCGAAAGACAGGAAGTGACACAATGGCTTGGACTGGACCCAGACAAATGGTGACGGTAGATGGCAGCTGTGAGTACTGAGACACCTGAGCAAAAGCTAACTTTTCAAAAGTTTTTGCAGTTAAGGAGAGAAACAAATCATTTCACTGCGCTGCTCTGACTCTCGGCTTTCACTGGCTGCGTTTTTTTAAAGCGTTAGGATTCAAGGTAGGAGTGGCTGCGTTCTGCACTCTATAATGCATATCCCTCCATCATTCTCATACTGGCCAACAGTTTGATGGAAATCATCATAGTCATTGGTTTTCTGTATGGCAAGTTTATTTCATAAGAGCAAGTAATCGCCCAAATTCCATTACCATTATTTTTTTTTTCTTTTGTAAATTTCATTTAGGACGACAAAGCTCAGGTGGAATACCTTGTTAGCAGGAGTGTCATGTGAGGGTTAAAGGTCATACAGAAAACAATTAAAATTGCAGGACTTAAGAGAAAAATGTGATATTACAAATTACAACACTCAATTGCACTCAGATTTTACAAGTGTCAAAGCCCACTGCCCACAAGAAATACATGAGAAAAATGACCAAAACAAAAAATACAGATTTTTTAAATGTAAAACAGGAAGCAGCCCTGACAAACCTGACCTAATTTATTAACTGCCCAACCTCAGCAGCCAGGTACACCTGCTTTTCAGCACAGGTAATCGCACAGGTGTCCCTCCCAACCCAATGGCTGGCCTTCACCCTCACACATGCACACAGTCACTGTTACAGATGGACGTGAAGCCGGAGGAACACAGATCTGCGTCTGACTGATGATTTGGAACAAATGGCTGCAGTAAGAAGATTCTTCCACTGGAACATGGCTGCCCTGTACCCTGAGATGGCACAACACCCGTACTTCCCAGGCCAATGGGGTGAGAATTACAGCCTTTCCTACAAACTTCCCAAAACCTGACAGACTGTAAAGCTTTGCAGTGCACCTGGGATAGAGCTTTTAGAAGCACAACGGGATGCTTCATTTAGTAGCATGACTCACAGTGTCAAAGGGAGGTTTTTTGTGTTTGTGTAACACTATTATACGGTCACCATTACTCATGATAGGCAGTCAGTTTCGAACTTGACCTCAAACTCAGCCAGGGTTGGAGGGAAAGGGGTCGCTGATTCGGCTATATTGCATCTTCGGCTGGTTAGGTTGCAGTAGACGGCGCTTCCCGTCCCTGACCGTCATTTAACCCAAATACAATTTACGCACCGTTCAGTTTGCGCTTATTCATTTGCATAAAATTACAGAATTAAATGTCAACTAATATGAGGGTCCCTAATAAACCTTCATTATAGCAACGTTTCAGCTCAATCTGATGTCAAGAGACTGACTTCTAAGCAAAAAATCATACCTTGAATGACTGAATGCATTTTATTCAGCTGAGTGATCGTGTAATTTCAAAAGCGCTTTCACTGACAAAATGGACATAGATCATTGATCTCTTGCTAAATGTTGCATTAAAAACGCTGATGCCAACATATTTCTGCACTGAATGACCGTCCTTTTAAGCTGTGTATCCTGACATGAGTGGAGGAAAAGGAGATTTGGTAAAAAAAAAAAAGTTCGCTACCTGTTCTTTCCGACGCTGATGCAGGAGGAAGTTTTGACAACCGGCGGAGTTCGCTTAGAGAGCAGAAACCGATCAACAGAAGACCGCTAACTTCTGTCCTCCACCTTAACGAGAAAATCACTTATGATGCTTGCAACATAGTACTAATTTCCCGTTAGCCAAATATCGCTGATTACTTGAAAAACTCCTGGGTTAGCCCAATTCTGTAGTTTGCCTCTCCACGGCAATGGCTAGCAGCGTCCGGGAACAGGAAGCGCGTCACTGATTTGACATCGCAGTGCGGGAAAGAGAAGCCTAGCTCCCGCTAAATGCACTTGGCCTGCCGATCCACACGTATTAATCGTGGGCATCACCCATATTTATGACCTGCGGAGAGCACGCCCATAATTACACAGACGGGTGTAGAGTGGAGCTTGTTTTTGTCGTTGTTTTGTTTTGAATAACAAATGTACAGATTTTGCGCAAATTGGTTTTCAAATAATCGAGATGACGTTGTTTTCACTTTTCCCTCTGTTATTAGTTAATCGACATTTTGTTCAGTGAATATGTGTAGCACTGATAAACAAGCCATTTATGAACAAGAGTGGTGGATCTGCGCAGGACAGCAAGGGTGGGGAGCGCGTAGTATGGATCTTTTCAATGGAAACTACACATAAAATACACAGTAGCTACTGCGATGCTTGTGATGCTTTGGACTAGGTACAGAATTCTTGCAGCGTTAGTCTACCTTTGATCCAGCTTTAGATTTACTTTATTTCCTCCTATAAACTGGCCAGCCCTTTATAGTAACCCTTTTGAGGGTACTGTACAAATCGAGTCCAATTGCAAATGCCAGCCGACAGAGTTGACCAAATGGGCCAAGCAGAAACAGGAGCAGATTTAAACCAGTAAAGACCACAGACTCTATGGACCTTTAGAGTCAATGAGATGCTCTTTTTTTCATCTCCAGTTTTAGGTGCTGAAGAAGACGTGCGACAGATCTTGCAAATAAAATGAAGTTTTACACAAAATCAATGAGTTAGAAGAGGTCAACAAATTTGATATCATGTTTGCAAATATAACCAATTAATGAAATTAATGAGGAAAGTATGGGCTTTTAAAAGGAACAGCCATCTCAGAGCTGATAGTGGTGTGGTGTGAGTGATGTCTGATCTGCTGAGGGTGTCTCTGGAGGCTGTTCCATTATTGTGTGCATTTGCTGTTGAACCACAGGCGCTTACAACCAGATCCTAATACAGCACTCAGGAAAGGGTGCTCGCCATCTTAGGTATGTACCAAGGCAAACAGGAATTGTATTTTATATGCCTCTGGTAGCATCATTTTTTTGATAAACTTCTGTCTCTTATGGTAGTGGTAGGTGTGCCCAGACACCTAAGAGGCTGTACTCACAGGACAGCTGGACCCCAAAAACAGCTAGCCGTGAGTGAATGGAACTTGCCTGGGAAATGAGAACAGAGACAATGTCACAGTTCTACCGCTAGGTGGCGCTGCTGCACTTCCACACCGCCACTTTCAGCCTTCACAGTGCTCAGCCTGTGGGGAGCTGTGAGCTCTGAAGAGCGAGGCTGTCTCTGCAAGCTCTCACAGGCATCACAAAGGAATTACGCGCACTGTGTGTCTGACAGCTCCCTGCCACTGCAGCTGAGAGAGGGCTGTTCCCTGCTCTGATTATGAGTGGCTCTGCCTCTATAGCGAGCTGGCATTCTCAGTGCGGGCTGCCATGTGTACAGTGGTTCCTGTGTCAAGCATCTAACCAAAATGGAGCTAACTGCTATTAGCGCAGAATTTAGATGCAGGATTGGGAAGACACTGGTCTCTGTGGCCCATGCACACTTTTTTATTATTTTTTATTTTTTTTTTTTTTACTGGAAATGTTTCCATAACTGAACACATGGATGAATGGTCTGCTTTTCAAAAGGCTGTCTTGTACCTGTATCTGTGCCTTGTGGGTGTTTGTGCCCGACGCGGGAATTTGCTAAGCAAATGAGAGATTAAAAATACAATGTTGTCAGAACACAATTATGTCAGATTGCTCTGGAACCCTTTCCCTGTCTGAAAATGGAAGAAAAGTGTTTTGAAGACAATTATGATTGGATGTGACTGCTTGTAGCTGGGACAAATGTCATTTTCAATTGAAACACCAGGAGTGTCTGAATTTGTCTGTGTGTGTCTGCATTTTTGTGCTGCTTATTTTTTTGAAAAATAGTTTGAATAAACACCTGTGGAGAATGCATCTGGCCTCATGTATGGAACAGTGAACAGGCTGTGATATTAATACAGATTCTGAATATGAAAAGTAATCCCTTATCTCTTAGTGTTTCAGTGTACTCACCCTCAGAGTCAGACAGTGTGTGCTAAACTGTGGTAATTTTTTTTAAACCTAGCAAATTTAAACTTCAGAGTTAGTACAGCTGGTAAAAAGTTAATGAAAAAGACCGGCCTCACATTATAAAAAGCACAGCATGCATGTGCTAGTAACGTTGGTGACAAATGTTTGAATCCAGGGTCAGTGCAGTGTGTGTGAGGCTTCCTGTTGTGTCATGTGTGACGAGTGAAGCCTCAGAATAGAATATAATGCATAATGTCTTTACAGTACAACAAAATACAGATCATTTGGCATCTTTCAAACTTTACCACTGCCATTAAATCACAATGCTAGGGTATTTCCGGAGGAATTCAAAAAAAGCTTCACATACAAAATAAAATGTCTTATGAATGTTTTATTTAAGCAAAATTCAGTGTATTATTGGTATGCAAAATTGTCTTACAATCCACACAGGAACCTACAGATCTCTATGATAAAATGCTAAAATGTTACAATATGCCATATATAAAACTTATTATTTTCATATTTGAACAATATTCTGAAACAGTCATGTGTTTCTAAGGTGGATATTTGTTTTCATGTCATGTCAGTTACTGCATGGAGAATGTTATAGAGAAGCCCTCATTTGAGACACTGTTACATCTTTTACAACCTACCTAACAAAAAGAATTCAATGCTTTGTGGTCTTAACTTTAAATTTCTAGATTCTGTACAGGAAGTCAGAATCTTAGGGCTTGTAAAATGCAGATGTTTAACTGGCATTCACCTGCAGTTGCTGTTTTTAGAGGTTACTCTGGCCTCGGTTTAAACTGCTATTCATTGCTGGTAATTTCAGTCCTTTCCTGTGCATTGCTCTCAGACACACATGCACAGTGAAGCTACAGACTACTGGAAATGTACACCATACTCTGCCACCACAGCCTCACTTCCACGACCCCCCCTTGCCTTTGGCCCCGCGGGAGGTCTTGGTGGCCTTTGAGCCTCTCTGGTGGTCGCTGACGCGGTTTCGGAGGACGTAGATGTCGTAGCGCTGTCTCTTGAGCTTCTCCATCAGCTCAAACTTCTCAGCGTACAGCTGGTGCATCCACTGCCACAGGTCCTGGGCCTTCTCCGCCAGCTTCTCCTGGTTGAGGTGGTCGATGTTCAGCGGCTTCCTGCGCTCCATCAGGATCTTGGTCTTCTTCTCTCTCTCCGTCAGCTTCTTGCCCGTCTTCTTCTCCACCTTCTGCAGGTATCCGCCGAAGGACTTGTTGGAGTAGACGGCCTTCTTTCGCGCCTCCTCCTCGGCGCGGATTCGCGAAGCCTCCTCCTCGCGGCGGAGCTTCTCCTCAGCCAGCCGCGCCTGCCGCTCCCTCTCTCGCTCGGCCCGCTCCCGCTGCTGCTCGGCGCGATCCGCCCGCCTCTTCTCGATGCGGCTCCGCAGGGCCACCAGCTCCTCCTCCTCCTTCTGCCGGTTGCTGAAGTGCAGCTCGATCAGGGTCTGCAGGTCGTTGAAGTCCTTCTCCACACGCTTGCGGTGCAGGTCGTCAAAGTCCACCCGCTCGCCGTCGGGCAGCTTTGGCGGAGTGATGTTGGGCACGTACATCTTGGGCTTGGGCTTGATGTCCTCCTCCACAACTTCCCTGCTCTCCTCCTCTGTCTCATGGCTGTCTGCCGGCGCCTCTTCCTCCTCCGCCTCCTCCTCTGCCTCTTCCACCGCCTCCTCCTCCACCTCCTGGCTCTCTTCCTCCTCCTCCACCTCCTGGCTCTCTTCCTCCTCCGGAACCTCTGGAGCCTGCTCTACTTCCTCCTCTTCCTCCGCCTGCACCTCCTCGGCCAGCTCCTCCTCTGCCTCCTCCTCGAACTCCTGCTCTATGTCTTCTGTGTCAGACATTGTGGGCTGCTTTCCTGGGAGGCAGAGGTGGAAGACAGACTGGGAACAGGAGCTAACAGCAGCTAACAGGCGACCGAGTTGCTTCAGCAAGGAGTGAGCTCTGGAGTAGCCTTGAGAATTTAAAGGATCGCCCTCCCCCACCCCCCACCCCTCCACTCTAATGGAAGAGTTTTTTGGGCAGATGGAAGTGTGTCTATTTTCTCCCCTCATGTCTTTTCTGCCCCCCCCCCCCCCCCCCTTCACCCTGAGTCTCCCCCATCATTCCTTTCAAAGGCCAGACAATATGGGCTATTTCTGAGAAGCAACAGATGCCTCACACTTGTGCCTGCTCCTCCTGATAATACAGCAGCCCGTATCAGCTCTACGGGGGGTGGGGATCAAACCTCTCAGCTGCCACAACACAGAAAAAGTGCTTCCTACAGGAATGGCTTTGGAAGGAACAGTCTGACTAATGGCACATCCTGATAAAACAGAACAATGGCAGAGAATTTCACAAAAACCTCCATGATGTGACTCCTGTGTGTTTAAAAATCAGATTTTGAGATTTTAAGACATTAATCATGTAATCTTCAGTGGAACGGAATACATATCCATATACCTGCACTGAAATTAAGACTGAATGTGTTTTTTTCCTTTCCGTATTTCATGGAGCATTTGCTGCCTTTTTATACTGAACATCCCAAAATTCTCACAAAATAGCAAGATATGACTGACTGATGGTTAGAAAATCTATTGTATGTATGTATTGAGATGTATGGTCTCCTTGGAAAATAAATATAAATAACAGGTTAAACTGCTGTATATTAGACACAAATCGGCGCAACTATGGCACAAACAACCTGTTACTCTCAGGTTTACATTTTAATATACATCAGGATGTTGTGAACAATAGCATGGCTTGCAGACTGCAGGGAAAGATCTCATCTGTAATAAGCATGATTAGAATTTACTCTGATCGCTTGCACTGTAATGTGGTCATTAACTCTGGCCCACAGTGTACCTATGTGTTGGATCCTAAATCAGGGGACAGAAATCTACATTGCCATGTCACATGCCATTACCAATGAGTAACACCGGTCCATGTGACTGTTCACTAAACAGTATGAGTAATGACCAATCGTTACAAACGCTGTTTAAAATGAACTGATCCCAGTGAGCCAATCGGGGGCCATCTATTCTTCCGGGATTCAGGGAACGATCGGTTTTAAAATACGACACGCGATGAAAGCCACCGCTCCCGCGCAGACGAATGAAGCATGCTTTGAGTCCGTGTGGACTGCGGTTAAAGCGTTCCTGTTACAGGAGCCGCTTGCTCTTCACTCCAGAGACCTGAGAGAGCCCTACACTTTTTCCTTCCATTCTGTCGCCAGCGGTAACTGTACGAAACCGATATAGAACGCAAACTGCATGCTGGGGAGCCGCGCAGTAACGCACCCGCACGGTCTCTGTGCGGGACTGAGTGACGCGGATGGACAGGTGCTCCTCCAATAGCATCCCTACATTTCAGGAATGTCCATTAACCTCTCAGCTGTGCTCCAGGGGGGCGTTCCTTCCAAAATACCCCCACTCCCTCAACCCCCTACCCCCTCTGTCCAGAGACTCTGAGGAAACTGAATGGAGCATCATGGATGCATTCTGAGCCAGCATCTGTGTACTCTCTGTGCTGTAACATTCGTCTGTGCTGACTAAGTACACAGGAATGCTGTGTGATCTTATACCGTTTCATAACCAAACAAGGGATAACTGCCATCCCTCCGTTATATAAGCATGTACCGCCTTTACAGGCAGGGCTGTTTCATTTTTACTGTTTTCACAATTATCATGGAGTCTTTGCCTGTGTAGAGTGACACCAGCTGTCTGACTTGAGCGCTGGATTGATCCTTGTGTTGTAACAAGCCAGTACAGACATGGACAATGAGCTTTGTCCAAACCAAATGGTTTTATGAGGAGTGTCTCTCTGACATTGTTTCTGAAGAGAGCCAGCTCTGAGAGTGTCAGAGAAGCAAAGGAAAAGTCCAGAGCGTAGCTGTGGACCGAGCAAAGATGCTTCCTGCTCTGTACAGTATACAACCTGTTATAAAACAGTTATGGTCCTTGTCATAATCCATAGGTCATATATAAAATATTTATGCTTACTCTAGATCGGGAACACATTTCACATTTGGAAATGAAAAATCTGGAGTGGAAGTGTTCAGTGTAAAGTCCTGGTGTTATCAGTGTGGGGTTGTGATACTCATTCAACAGAGAGCAGGGTGAAACTGTCTGCATGCTGATGGGAGTGAAAGGGCATTGTTCTCCACTGTCTGCTAAAGCGCTCGATGGCTCCCAGCACGGTCGGATCTTCACGAGAAAGCCATGTTTGTACGCAGCAAAGACTTTAAAGGACTTGTGTTTAAAGAAAATACACCTTATGATTCAGTGGTATTGGTCTGAGTTTGTTTAGAACAGAGGTTAACTACAGCAGCTAGGAGTCCCAGTTCAAGCTGTTATCTTCACCATCTCACCTGCTTTCCTCTTGTTGTGTGGCATTGTGTGGTACATGTGTAAACTTCATACATCTCTCAGACTGATCCTCTTTTAGCTCTGCGGGACAGAGGCAGCGTGTCTGGAGTTGTGTGTGGAGTCACATGGTGAGCCGCAGTGGAATGCAGTCTAATTGGCCTGTTACACTGTTGCTCTGTTACTATTTTAAACAGCCCAACGTGCTGCTGTGAATGCTGTGCCTGGCATTCGTCGTTATTCAGTCCTACTCGCACCAGGCATCGCCCACTCTGTCACACTCGAAAGTACTAATAGTGACAGGGGTATATGAGGGATGGAGGCATACTGGCATGACCTTTCCAACTGTCCTAGGAAAATGGAAACAGCAGAAAATAAATCTGTGTGTCATGTTCAAAAACAGTTACCAACTAGTTCCAAACTAATAATTTTACTCACTAAACTGATGAGAGGTCTATGAGACAGGTCGGTAAACACCTGGAGGAAACGTTTGCACAGTCAATGCAGACCACACATCCATCACAACACTTTCTGCGTCCCGGAAGCGGAACAAGTGCTCGCGTTTCTGCTGCTATCACCATTAGCCTCCATTTCCCTCAGTACCATCCCTGCTTCCTACTGAGGGTGCCTTACAAATAATGCTGCTGATTCACAGAAACTGAAACAGAAATTGTGCTAAGTGATTAAAATGGCTTTCAGTGGGATGCAACCCTGACAGCTGGTCTGTTCCTCCAGCTGATCAGGCTTAGCCCTGTGCGAAGTCTTACCCTGAGTGCAGCCTTACCCTTGAGTGTAGTCTTATTAGCAGCATAGGGAGCTGGTCATGCTTCATTTTGCCTTTCATTTTGGCAGCTCGGTGGGATTAGGCTTCACAGTGGGTATTGAGGGCAGAATCAGGTGAGATTAATTTCCTTGTGGACAGCAAGCTTCATTAAGCAGCCTTCCGTACGCTGGACAGCTCTTTATTAAATCTATCTGTGCGTCTTGGATGGGGTCAGGACCATGAAATGGCTTTCTCTGACACACCTGCGGCCCGAGGGGGTGACTGGCACAGAGAAAGCTGCTGCACGTTGCCAACCAAACACATTTTTTTGCTACATAACTAATGACAGCTGATGGATCAGATCTGGCAGAGCAGACACACCAAAGATTAACAGGGGCAATCTCAGGCCTCAGCTTCCTCCTGTTCCAGTGGAACTGCCATCTTTTAACGGTGCTGTCTGACACAGGGGGCACGTGAGAGCCCAGCCAGAAAGATGCCTTTAATGTCATTTGTTTACAGGAATTTTCTTGTCTGGGGTGATATGAATATCTTTTCTCTGAGTGAACAACATCAGTAAGTGCAAATCCTGTAATAAGTGTATGACAGCTGGAGATGCAGGTTGAGTGGAGTGAAGCTGTGTGGCTAGCCTCAGGACTGCAGAGACCGTGTGGTGCGTTTTAAACTGAAGATGCAGTGTGAGTGGACTGGTCATTGCGGACTGGTCATTGTGGAGCGGTCATTGGGGAGCGGTCATTGAGTGGTCATTGTAGAGCGGTCATTGAGTGGTCATTGTAGAGTGGTCATTGTAGAGTGGTCATTGGGGAGCGGTCATTGGGGAGCGGTCATTGAGGAGCGGTCATTAGGGAGCGGTCATTGCGGAGCGGTCGTTGAGGAGCGGTCATTGGGGAGCGGTCATTGAGGAGTAGTCATTGTGAGGCGGTGATTGTGGTGTGGCTATGTGGGGTAGCTTCATGCCTCTGCATGCAGTGGTGTGAGAGTGAGAGAGTGTGGGGGTCAGGCTCTCCCTGTCGGGACAGGCACAGGGTGAGAGTGTGGGGGTCTGGCTCTCCCTCTCGGGACGGGTACAGTGTGATAGTGTGGGGGTCTGAGCTCTCCCCCTCGGGACAGGCACAGGGTGAGTGCTGTAAATAGAGAAATGAGGCCCTGCTTTTGGCCGGCGGCAGGTGCCGACCCCGTCGGTGCTTTAATTGGACAAGCAGCGGGATTCTCCTTGGGCAAAGTCACCGCTCTCATCCATGCAGACCCAGCAGGAGCTCCGGGCACAGACAGCAGCACTCTCAGCTGCGGAGGGCTTCACTGCTGTGATGAAGGTTTGCTGCAGAGAATGGCGCTTCAATTAAGCGCTCTTAAGCTGTCAATACTGATTGGAGTACATTTTTATTCCAGATTCACAGAGTCATCCGTCATCACCAGAATGACTAAACTGTTTGAGATGACGGATGACATGAGTGGGTGATGGCATTCGTAATCATACATAAACATTCATGGCAGCTCAGAGCAGCTGTCCTGAGTGTCCCACAGCATGTTTCTCAGGATTGCTGGGTTCTGTTTACCGAGGCTTCTGCGAGTTTCTCTGATGGAGGCCGCAGCCCTGTCAAGTCCAGTCTCTGAAATTCTGCAATTATATCATGAGCCTTTTCTAAAAATACCTGCAGCAAAAGCATTCTAATAAACAACGGAGGATTATGGGCTGTCGTGTGTCGAGGTGTCAGACTCTGGGCCACAGAGCCTTCATCTCTGCTCAGCCTTACTTGTCCTGGTCTCTCACACACAGAGGAGAATGTGCAACCTTCAGTGCAAACTGTGGCTCTGTGCCTGAAAGTGATGCGAAATGCCCTGGTCTAAGCGGTAACAGAGTGGCAGGGGGTGCAGCTGGTGATAACCCTGACTTCTGCCAGACACTTCATGTTTTTTTCCCAGAACTTAGTCATTGTTCCTGTTACACAGAAAGAATACCCTGAGGTATTATATAATTACAGACCTATAACTCAAGTGAAACACTGAAGCTAACAAGCTGTTCTCCCGGCTTTAGCGTGATCGTCTGAATGATGCAGTTAGAGATAACGCATATATAGAGTTAAATACGCATGGAAGGTACCCCTGTGCCCATAGCACATTAACTAAGGATTGCAAGTTCATTACAGTGTCTGATTGTATTGTTCAAAAATAGGAAACGGGGACAGTGATACTGCTTGCCTTGTCATGTGCAGAGTCTGGTGTGTGACTGGAGCACCTAAAAACACCACGGCGTGTTTGTTCCTCATACGCACAGTGCCCCAGAGCATTAGCGCTGGACTGTGAGTTAATCGGGGAGATATAGAGAAGTATACATGCGATAGCAAGGGAGGATGGGAATAAATAAGGCCCCTGCGTACGACTCAGAGTGCTGATGCAGTGGGGTTAGCGTGTGACGCAGGCTGCTGGCATGTGATGGCTGAGTGGCGTAGCTGCCTGCTTTTGACTGACAGCAGAGCACCACCCAGCTGCAACACGCCTGCCTTCTCCAAACTGTAACAGTGTCCTCCTGGGGGTCTTGGTAGTGACTGCATATGACTGCCTCTCTGGGCAGTATGGGGCCCCTATGCTGTTACCTGTGGCCTCTCCTGACCACCGGTCACACCTGTAACTGGGATCTTTTCTGGGCGTGGCAGCCTGCCGCCTCCTCACCATTTCTCTGATGGTTGCTACTGCTTACATCAAAACTCTGAAGTAACAGGAGTGATCTATGACCTCTCCTCAAGCTCTTACAATTAAACAATAGCTTACCTCCCTCTCTTTTTTTAAAACAAGCTGTATTAGTTTTTGCAAGAGAGTTTACATTATACAGATGAAATTATCAAGAAATACATTTAATGCATATTAGTACACTGAACAATAAAAAACCTGCAAAAGCATACATTAATCATGTCATTTTATAACATCTATAAGTGTCATTATACATCAGTGTACACAATATTCTATAAACATCTTATGTATAAAAAACTATAATATTCAATGGGGAATTTAGACTCCACTCTGCCTACAATATATTAGAACACCGTTCCACATGTAGAAAAACACTCTCAGATATTGTTCCACCATTTGTCCACCAGATGGCAGTCATGGGCTAAATCACAATGGGCTAAAATTCAAATGGGCTAAATCACAATGGGATAAAATACTCACAGCTGCTCTTCCACCATCTGTCCACCAGATGGCAGTCTTGTAGGAAGACC
The DNA here is from genome assembly GCF_013368585.1 of Megalops cyprinoides. Classification (NCBI taxonomy): domain Eukaryota; kingdom Metazoa; phylum Chordata; class Actinopteri; order Elopiformes; family Megalopidae; genus Megalops; species Megalops cyprinoides. The sequence goes on along the minus strand of NC_050607.1, from coordinate 742,923 downwards.
CTCGCAGCTGCTCTTCCACCATCAAGCCAGCAGATGGCAGTCATGGGATTATTATTTTTTTTACAGATGCTCTTCCACCATCTGTCCACCAGATGGCAGACTTGTAGGAAGACCCTTGCAGCTGCTCTTCCACCATCAAGCCAGCAGATGGCAGTCATGGGATTATTATTTTTTTTACAGATGCTCTTCCACCATCTGTCCACCAGATGGCAGACTTGTAGGAAGACCCTCGCAGCTGCTCTTCCACCATCAAGCCAGCAGATGGCAGTCATGGGATTATTTTATTTTTTTTACAGCTGCTCTTTCACCATTTGTCCACCAGATGGCAGTGGGCTAAAGTTCAAAGTTTATTGTCATATGCACAGTAAAGAAACAAGTTCCCTGTACAATGAAATTCTTCCTTTGCCTTCCACTTATGAATGCTGTTGAGTAAAACACAAGAAAACACGAGAATTTAAGAGAGAAAATATATAAAAAAGGTCCGAGAGTGTAAGAAAAAATGAAGTATATATACATTAAATGTGCAAAAAGGGCATCAGTGCAGTGTAGAATGTGCAATGTTGATGTAATGTCAGTTCCATTCCATTGCACAGTTAGTTGCAGTGTGGGTGTGTATATGTGAATGTATGCATGGGCGAGGCCAGGGAGGTGTGTATTTGTGTATTTGACCCATTCAAATACCCAAATACCCATTCAAATACTCAATTTGACCCATTCACAATGGGATAAAATACTCACAGCGACTCTTCCACCATTTGTCCACCAGATGGCAGTCATGGGCTAAATCACAATGGGATAAAATTCTCACAGCGACTCTTCCACCATCTGTCCACCAGATGGCAGTCTTGTAGGAAGACCCTTGCAGCTGCTCTTCCACCCTCAAGCCAGCAGATGGCAGTCATGGGATTATTTTTTTTTCACAGCTGCTCTTCCACCATCTGTCCACCAGATGGCAGTCTTGTAGGAAGACCCTTGCAGCTGCTCTTCCACCATCAAGCCAGCAGATGGCAGTCATGGGATTATTTTTTTTTCACAGCTGCTCTTCCACCATCTGTCCACCAGATGGCAGACTTGTAGGAAGACCCTCGCAGCTGCTCTTCCACCATCAAGCCAGCAGATGGCAGTCATGGGATTATTACTTTTTTAACAGCTGCTCTTCCACCATTTGTCCACCAGATGGCAGTCATGGGCTAAATCACAATGGGCTAAAATTCAAATGGGCTAAATCACAATGGGATAAAATACTCACAGCTGCTCTTCCACCATCTGTCCACCAGATGGCAGACTTGTAGGAAGACCCTCGCAGCTGCTCTTCCACCATAAAGCCAGCAGATGGCAGTCATGGGATTATTACTTTTTTTAACAGCTGCTCTTCCACCATTTGTCCACCAGATGGCAGTCATGGGCTAAATCACAATGGGCTAAAATTCAAATGGGCTAAATCACAATGGGATAAAATACTCACAGCTGCTCTTCCACCATCTGTCCACCAGATGGCAGTCTTGTAGGAAGACCCTCGCAGCTGCTCTTCCACCATCAAGCCAGCAGATGGCAGTCATGGGATTCATTTTTTTTTTCACAGCTGCTCTTCCACCATCTGTCCACCAGATGGGATAAATCACAATGGGCTAAAATTCAAATGGGCTAAATCACAATGGGATAAAATCCTCAAAACAAAAGAGGGCCAACACTGTAGTGCATTATTGTTCTATATGTCGGTGAAGCTGTTTCGTATAATTAGACCTACTATTTAATCACTTTATGGGTGATACATGGACATGAAAAACAGCTTGCTTGCAGTAACTTGCGGATTCTGGCTCTCAAAGTGTTTCATGTGAGGAAAGAAAAATATATGCAATCCGGTGGTGACTGTGAATATGGAGCTTTCCGTGGTAGGTGTTGTGTAATAATTGTAATGTATGAACTCGTAATAATCTTTACTATTTTGAATCCAGTGTGTGGTAATTATACATTCTGACAACACCTGCAGCACGTGTAACAACTCAAAATGGATATTATAGAGGAATAAATGGTTGCGTTAGTATGTGCCGAAATCAGCAAAATCCGTAAAGAAAACGATAGCATTTGTCGCTATACTCGAATCTCATCCTTCCTGTGTCCATTTGCTGACTTAATCTCTGCTGACATGCTAAAACCCTGCTGGACCTGCATACAGGCAGCCCGGGACGTGGCTCTTTCCCGCTGTGGGACTCATATCCCCGCATGAGCTCTTTGCGGGACAGCCTTTGCTCATCCATGAGCGCACGTCCCCTACGCGTCCATTCGGACCGCGGGCGGATGTCGGATGACAAACGCAATAACAACAACAATAATAAATATTCTGTCTAGCACCCGGAAACGAAACATGATATAATGTTACAGATTATTAGCCATTATGAATGCGCTATGATGAATCTCCTAGGTAAATAAATATTTCTGATTCAGCAGTCGATTCTATATAGTCAATCATAATGTTGGACTGTATCCTGCTCGTTTTCTTAATAGGCCTAATCAGGGTAATCTATAATTCAATGCAGCAATGTATTTGTTCACTGCATATTTTCTGCAACAGAATTTGTGTTTCTTAAATTAAATCAACAGAGCCTGGCTAGTTACGCAATGTCTCTACGCACTTTACGTGGATGTGGTGCGTAAAATGACTTTGAGAATTTAGCTTGCATAAGTAGACGTCGGTAATATGTAACATCTTCACTCCTGGATTCCGAAGCACGGGTAAATCAGCAAATCATGCACGCTTTGAGTTTATCTATCTAGCTGATATAGTTTGGGAGTTTACTTGTCTATTCAGCTAATATTAAATGTACAGATCGCTAATCATATTAACGTTAGTTACGCTGTCGCAAGCCGTGCCGGGTACAGAGATAGCTAGCTGCCTCATATCTTGCAGGCTGGGCAGAGGTACTCTTGCTATCCTGAACAGTCAGCTTAGTCACTAGCTAGCATTTAGTTTTATGAATGAACCATTCCACAGCCTTTAGTAGCTAGCCCCAACTCCTGAATGGCCGTTGGTGGTTTTTATTTTACAGTGTAACGTCTGGCTGCCCTCGGTGTCCTTGTCACTTAAGTAGTTAGCTGACTAGCGAATACAGTTCCCAGACTTGTAACTGGCTAGCCACAGTGCTTGCCCACACTTAAAGCAGTAACCCATCGCTAGCTGAATATCTTATAAAACTCATGTAGTTTATTCAAATCCGAATTTTCCTGCAGTATATTGGAGGAGCCTGTCTCTGCCAGTAAAGTTAGTTGGCTAATGAAACGGATATCAGTGTTTTGTAACAGTGTGGGGTAACATGGGTACTATTTTCGGTTTACTCGTTTCGAAGTGTGTGCTTCAAGTAGCTGTGAGTTTCTGGAAAGAGAAAAACATTTTTCTCAGTCGGTCCAGTTTATCAATTATTGATGTACAAGGAGGTTGTCTTTAACCCCCACTGAGGGTTTAGGTGATCACTTAAACGGGGGAAATTGAAATATTCTTTTCACACGTGTAATAAGAAAACAAATGTCTTCATGCATAGGACATAGTACATCGTTCTCAATTTATAGTAGTTGATGATTAGCTCATAGTATACATCTCATATCTCATATCTCAAGTCAGATTGGTTAAAAGGTTATTTCTTGGTAAAACAGGAAAACCTTAACGTCCTTAGGCTGACAGCGACACATGTCTCTAACTCATGGTTAAAATGACATTTTTAATCCACATTTTTTAATCCTCTGCGCAGTGGTGGCCACGTGGGTTCTCATCATTTTGAATGTTCTCCTGGCAGGGCGGCTCCGCCACTCTCTGGCTTTGTAGCGATGTTGCGGGTAGCGACGGCATCCCTGTGTGTCTATTGCCGCAGAGCACAATCCTACCCCCTGGCCAGCAGGGGGCGCTGCTCCACCCCCGGGCCCGGTCTGGAGGAGAATAAGCTGACAGTGGACGCGCTGTACGACCTGTCGGTGGACATCCGCAAGATCCGGAAGCTAAAGGGCTGGGTGCTGCGGCAGAGTCCCGCCTATGTGCAGGAGACCGCCGCGCTGCTGCGGGATCTGGGCGCAGATGGGGCCGTGATCGCCCGCGTGCTGGAGCAGCACCCCGAGGCCGTCCTCTGCCGCCCCGAGCAGGTGAGGGCCCAGCAGGAGCTGTGGACGTCCGTCTGCCCCAACAACAGGGACCTGGTGGGCATCATCGAGAAGTTCCCCGCCTCCTTCTTCACGGTACATCACCATGGCAACCAGAAGGCCAATATCCAGTACTTCCAGAGCCTTCGCTTGAACAAGCGCATCATTGGCAAGCTGATGGCCAGCGCCCCTCAGAGCTTCAGCCACCCCGTGGAGCGTAACCGGGAGGTGGTGAGCACGCTGGAGGAGGCGTATCTTAGTCTCGGGGGCGAGCAGGCCAACATGAAGATCTGGCTGCAGAAGCTGCTGAGTCAGAACCCCTTCGTCCTCATGAAGCCCCCCGCAGCCATCCGGGAGAACCTGGCGTTTCTGCGGGAGAGAGGCTTCAGCAGCACCGAGCTCCTCCGGCTCATATCCAAGCTGAGGGGCTTCTTCTCCGAGCTGAGCACAGACAGCATGAGGGACACATTGGCCTACTCGCAGGAGGTGCTGCGGTGCTCCGAGGAGGAGCTGAGGGAGACCGTCCTGAAGTGCCCCGCCTTGCTGTACTTCCCCGTGCCCGTCCTGGCTGACCGCTTCAAGGGCCTGCTGAGCGCTGGCGTGAGCATGGCCCAGATCAGGGACACGCCCACCGTGCTGGAGCTGACCACTCAGATCGTGCTGTACCGCATCCAGAAGCTGCGTTCCTATGGTTACGATGTCAGGACAGGCAGCCTGGAGGCTCTGAACGGGACGAAAAAGGATTTTGAGATGAGCCACGGCAGACTGCAGCTCCGTCAGGAGCGGCCACTCTTTAACCCCGTCGCGCCCCTGAAGGCGTCAGAGGAGTGACATTCGAGGGGCAGCTCTGGGACGAAGGCGGGGGTGGGGGGGCTGTCGCCAGCAGGTGGCCCTCTCCCTTCAGAACGAGGGAAACTGCAAAACGGTGGCCAATGGTTTTAATATTTTGACAAGTGGTGTCAATGCACAATGTGTTGTTTCATTAAAAATTCTCAAAATCATTTATCTCCTTTTGTCAGTTATTGAAGTGGTTATTGTAAGTTATCTGTTTGAACATAACCTGGCATACACTGTAATGTGAAACATACTTATATGTAAAGAATATTCATAATGTGTTTTGTAGAAACAGAGAAAGGTTACAGTACCGCCTAGAGGGGAAAGCCATGGTGAAGAAGAGCATCAGCTGATGTCCCAGTCATAAGCAGCATGATCATTTTGGAAGCAGCCTCTCTGGTTCCTCAGATAAGGGATATCAGGAATCACTTTGAATGAGAATCAGAATCAGACTTTGACAAAGTATGCTTTTACACATACAAGGAATTTGACTCTGGTTCCAGTGTCTCTCGTAGTGCGTTTACACAATGACTTACAAGGTAACAACAACAAATGCCATCCAGTAAACCGTTGTTGTTCTGGTTTATTGTAATATAGATGCGAATTGCCTGATTGGCTGGAGCGACCAACATTAGTGCTTTCCAGTGTAACTGGGTATGTAGCCCTCAGACAAGACTGGAGTTAGGGCTGAGTAACTAATTGTGCTCTTTTGGGCACACTGAAGTTTTCACGCACTGACTTCGATTTTCTCTTTGATGTTCTTCCCAGTGATAATGGGGATCTTCGTGTGCAAATATTTGCTCTCAGATAATTAAAAAAATCAATAAATAACTTCCTGTTCCACACCCCACACAAGGAGGCTGAATTACAAGAGTTTTTCCACCATCTTTTAGCCTGTAGGAATCTTTCAGGATGTCAGTGGCCTTTTCTACATAATATTGAAATGGATGACAAGTGCAATTAAAACGCACAATTTCCTGTTTCCCTCTGGGGGTAGAACCATACTACGGCAGTAAATATTCTGTCTGTCAGGTCTCAGAAATGATGTGTGCTTTCAGACCTCTGCTCTGCAATTTTGTGCCATTAATTCTGTCAGCTCCTTATTACATTGATACCTGTGCGCAGCTTGCTTCTGAAATAAAGTAGAGATTAAGAAGAATTCTGACTTTGATAACTGACAGACTAACACAGCTGTACATAAAGATCAGATATTCAGAGCCCTCAGCCAGCAGCCTTGACGTGTTGTTGTGTGTTTTTGATGAACACTCTTGAAGGTCATTGTCTGAAACAGAACATCCGTAGCGTAGCAGTGCAGACAGCATCCTGTTGGCAACTGGAACCTCCTCACTAACCAAGTAAGGAGGACTGAGGAAATGCAAGAGCCAAATATCTGCACATAATATAGCATGGCCCTTTCACTTTCCTGTCTTTAGGAGTTGGATTTCATACATTGAAGGACACATACATTAGTACCTTTGACAACTGAACCAGCATACAAATCCACAGCTATTGTGGAGCACTGCAAAATTAAAGATCTGTCTCCACCTAGTGGAAAAAAGTATTTTGCTGGAGAGAAAAAGATGAATTTATGATGGATAGTAGGTTATCCAGTCTGTGTATCAAACATGTTCTGTTGATGCTACAAAATTAAGTATTGACTTATGTGAGAAACATGGTTTTTGTGGACTCATGTTAACTCAATGATGGCCAAAAGTAGATTCTCCTCCTGTCCCAAGTGGTAGGAGGGAAGGGTTAGATAAACATTATTCACCAAGTCTTTGTTGTATATAAACACAATTTTTTCTATTGAAAACATTAATGTAATTCATCTTATTCCATAATTAAATGCTGATTATGATTGTACGGAGAGGTACAAGAGTTCCCCAAGAGCCCAATGTTTTTAATTAAAAAATCAAAGACAGTTTACTTGGTAGTACCCGTAGGAGGAACCGGAATGGATTCTTTAAACTTTAAAGTTTAAAGCCTCAATGGCTTGTATTCACTCAGGCATAACATATGATAACATGAGAATAGTATGGTACCATAGTATGAAATCAAATGGAAATGATGTTGGAATCTCTGGCCTATATGGAGCTTGCCTGGTTTGCATTCCCATCTGGTAATTCATAGTTGACCTTTGACCCCTGTGTGAGTGATGAGCTCCTGGAACAGTGAATAGCTGGAACAGATGTGAGAAGGGGAGAAATGACCCTGTGGCACTCAGAAAGTGAAAGTGCTGATTCACTTGCCTTCTCCTTCTACATGTTATTCAGAAAATGCCCTAACCAGGGTGAATTTCATTGCTTAGGTATTTTGTTGTCTGATTTTACTTGTAGTCCATTTGCCTAACTGCACATCTGGACACTAACAGGTGCCTTTCAGATAAAACTTTGTGCTCCTCCGGGATATAAACCTGCAGCTTTGCAGTTCCATGTTGCCTGGCTACCGCCACCCCTTGGGCATGCAGGGGCGTGGGGCGTACCTTGTTGCTGTTATATTACCTGTGCTGAGCAGATAAGATTGAGAAGAAGACTTTGACCCTGCAACCCTCTTCTTCTGGCCTGTTTGCCTACTCACCTGTGTCACTACTCACCTGTGCTTCACACGGCCCCCAAACAGCCCTGCTGCTCCCCTCTCTCCCTGCTGACTCCACTGCCGCACAGCAGATAGTGAATCAGCCTGAGTGCGCAGGAGTCCAGCTGCGCTGTGCTGCCTGTCAGTGCGCTGTGCTGCCTGTCAGTGCGCTGTGCTGCCTGTCAGTGCGCTGTGCTGCCTGTCAGTGCGCTGTGCTGCCTGTCAGTGCGCTGTGCTGCCTGTCAGTGCGCTGTGCAGCCTGTCAGTGTGCTGTGCTGCCTGTCAGTGTGCTGTGCTGCCTGTCAGTGCGCTGTGCAGCCTGTCAGTGTGCTGTGCAGCCTGTCAGTGTGCTGTGCAGCCTGTCAGTGTGCTGTGCAGCCTGTCAGTGTGCTGTGCTGCCTGCCAGTGGCAGCTCTAGCCTGTAGACCTGCAGATCACTCCTCCATGCAGTCCTGACATGTGTAATCCAATCAGTTACTGGTCTTCGTTAGCCTCATTAGCCATACACTCTGGGATAATTGATTAAACCTGTGAATCTGTGGGACTGCAGCACTGCTGGAGCTACATTCCTGCTCTGTATGCTGTTCAGTTGCTGAACTCCCTCTGTAACAGATGAAACAAATTAAAGTGCCATTTACTGGCTTGCTCACTGCGCTGGAATGCAGCTGGTACACACGCCTCCTTGGCACTGTGTTCATTTTTAACTCACAGCAACTGATCCTAGAACAGTTCCTTTACAATAGTAGCAGTAGCGGCCCTCCTGAGTGCCAGGACTGGCAGGATGTTTGGAAAGCTGGTGTCACTGCTCATGTGAGCCAGTCTCCCTCAGCAGCAGAGACCTCCCTCCATGTGGCTCAGGCTGGTCAGATGGCTGGAATGTCCCCCCTTTATTACAGTGTTAACCGTGAGCTCTAGTGCTGTGCAGCCGTAGAGTGTGACTCCGTACCCTGTGGTTACAGACCGGTGCCGTAACACTTTCTGCATGGTTTATGGAAGGTGTGGCGCCACAAAGGAAAGCACCAGGGGTTCGAGTGCCAGGGTTTAGATTCCTGCTGAAACCACAAGCAGGCACGGGCATCTGCACCGAAAGCATGCACACCACAACATGCAACACTTCCAGTCACAACATGGCACATTACCATCCTTTTAATACCATCTTAATGCTGTTTTAAATTACCAGAGACACAAATACGTTTGTAGCAATCCTCATTTTAATTTGGTAAAATGAGAGTTTTAGAACTGCAAGTCCTTTCAGAAACACTAATTCACTCCAGGCACAATTCACAAAATACAGTAATATAAATATAAATAATAAAGTAAAATATGTTAACACAAAAGCACCTTGTTAGAGAAAAGCAATGCAAAATGAGCGCATACCATAAAACACTTATAAAGCTGATGCACTGCACATAGCACCGCTGAGTCACACACGAGCCCTTCTGCTAGCATGTGAAGCTGTTGCATGTGCCCTGCCATGAGTCAGACATTAGCATGTGCAGTGACATTAGACAAGCCAGGAAACCACATCACACGCTCTACACCTCATGCTTGTCCTTAAGAGGACTCCTGCCCTCGGTCCCATGCTTGCAGCTCACAGCAGCGTCTGTTGGACGTCCCTCTTGAACACCTGAAATTTAAACCTGATGCCGTTTTCCTCCTGGATCCTGCTGGGGACGCCGGGAAACCTGGAGGAGAGAAACACCTGAGCGATGCTCTCACACTCTCATACAGCCCTTAGGCAGAGGGGTTCTGTCTCTCATACAGCCCTTAGGCAGAGGGCCTCTGTCTCTCATACAGCCCTTAGGCAGAGGGGTTCTGTCTCTCATACAGCCCTTAGGCAGAGGGGTTCTGTCTCTCATACAGCCCTTAGGCAGAGGGGTTCTGTCTCTCATACTCTCAATTCCCCAGGCGTGATCCCTCTGCTACTGGCTGGGTTTGCGCTGATGCAGAATGGTGGGTCCCCCATGGGGTACAGCAGATGCAGTGAATGGAGAGACAGTGTGTAGAGGCAGTGCGTAGAGGTAGTCCATGGATGCAGTGTGTACAGGCAGTGTGTAGAGGTAGTCCATGGTTGCAATGTGTAGAGGCTATGCGTAGAAGTAGTCCACAGAGGCAGTGTGTACAGGCAGTGTGTACAGGCAGTGTGTACAGGCAGTGAGTACAGTAGAAGCACAAGCAGCAGCAGATAAGAGAACTTACATTCCTGCCAGAAGAGATGAGGAAATGCAAGTGCTGGCAGGAGAAGAGTTAGAAAAACAAAGTTTCACATTATTCTGTTTATAACTATTATCATGGCCAGGAAGGTCAGACACATGGATATAAGAGCAAGAAAAGGTTTCAAGCTCAGAAAATCATTTACAAGGAAATGAAGGACCAGAGACAGAGCAACAGAGATGCAGTGTAAAAGAGTGATGCAGAAAAGAGGCTTACTCATCCTGCAGTTTGTAAATGCTCCGATCAAACCAGGGGAAGAAGGTGTCACAGTCTATCTCGGCCATGACGTCCGTGAGGTAGATCAGGTCACACCAGGGGTGCTCCAGGGCCTCCTGCGGTATAGACACACACATTGGGATTCAGGTGTGAGTTTCTGCCTCACTGCAGGTACAGGCAGATCCAGGTCACTGCCTTCTGGGCTCTTGAGCTTGATCATCACCTGTCCTGTGGCAGCAGTGCGGTGTGGTGGTAAGGAACAGGGCTTGTAACTGAAAGGCTGCAGGTTCGATTCACTGCTGGGGCACTGCTGTTGTACCCCTGGGCAAGGTACTTACCCCTCAATATCACCTCAGCAAATATCCAGCTGTATAAATGGATAAAACTATAACCTCTAGTATAACCTCTAATCTAAGTTGCTCTGGTTAAGGGTGTCTGTTAAATGACCATAATGTAATGTAATGTCCTGGTAAATCACATGTTATTCAGATGCTAATGAAAAGGTAACTTCTGTCAGTGCTACAATGTTGCAGGGATGTCTCGGCTACAGATAACAGGCCTTTCAGAAACTTATGAACTTTTAAGAGGACTTTTAGAAGCATACACTTGCTTGTTACACAGTGAATTGACACTGTACATTGGTAAAATTATTGCAGATGGGTACCAATTATTTCCCAAAATACCAATTTTGGCTGTGGTAAATGCAGACAAAACTGTGTGTGTAAGCTTCATGGAAGATGAAAAAAAACGTTCAGCTTCTTGTCTGTCTTTTAAACTGAGTCAACTGTCTTTTCCAGAGGAAGAAAAGGGTGTCTGATTACATGTGAAAAGAATCAATTCACCACAAATACTTCATGCATAGATCCATTATGAATGCATATATGAGTATGATACAGCCTCAGCAGAAGCTAATATAAGCGTATGAAAATCATCTTATGTGCGCATTCTCATGCTGCAGAGGCATCCTTGCCATGTACCAGCACAGTATGTACATTATATGATGGCTGGGGGAATTACACTTAGAGAGAGATTCTCCTCTTGCAGCTGTTGGAGACTCTGCACCACCATCTTACCTAGAATTGATACCACATACATAGAGACATTACAGCAACATTGAAGGAGCGTTTCTGTTTTCAGTGCCCTCACCCTGTACACCTCCGCCCCCCCAATGATCCAGATGGTCTCCACCAGCTCACTGATCGGTCCAGTGGAAGCCAATCGGACCGCGCTGTCGAAGTCGTGGCAGATATAGTGGGCGTGCTCAGGCACAGCGCTGCGGAGGAGGAACGCCGTGTTCAGACTCCAGGGTCACACCAAACAGCACTAACACCGCTCCACTCTGCAAGCAGGGGAGCGCCTCTGACTGCCTTCTCCCATCAGCCTGTCAGTGCATCTGTGTGCGCTTCCCACATGCAGGCTTCTGTATACTTACAGCCTGTGCTGTGCTCTCACAGTCTCAACTGCATTGCTCAGATGCTGAGTGTCTGACTGATTAACCATTCGGGGTAACCTCTCTCAGGGCTGGATCAGGCAGCCGGTGGCTCATTCTGATACCCATGTGGTGCTGGTCACATGACTCACCTCAGGGTGTGGCTGAGGACGGCATGGATGCTGTTGGCGATTGGGTGCAGGCTCTCAGGGGTGGAGAACCAGGAAGTTCTCCCCCAGATGAGCAGGTTCTTCCTGCCTGCGGAGGGAGGGGTTTGTGAGTGCTGGTAGAGTGGCCTGGCCCGCTCAGACACTGCGGCCCACTGTCCTCTGAGCGTAGCAGCATCTCAGCGCCAATCCACCAGACTGCACAGACTGTTCCCTCCGTCCTCAGTAACCCAAGACTAACAGAGCCGCAGGTCTCCGCTGTTTCTGTGCTCTGAGGCACCAAGCTTTAGTCTCATGATGATGCAGAAATGCACACGACAAACACAAAAAAGCTGCATGTTGCACCGGCGCTTTCTGATTTTCCCCGAACAACTAATCTAGGATAATCTTACCGGACTCTAATCCTTTCCCCAACCATTGTGCAAAACACTGGAAACTGATCCAGGGTTAGAGTGGACAGGCTAACCACACAGATTACTGCAACCCGTAACTGGTCCTCACACATGTGGGAGAATGTGGCCAATAGCAAAGTGGTTATCGTTTTTTGGCTCTGGCTCAACTAATGAAAGAGAAAGCATGACTGTATGCGAGATCTATGTCACTTTCATGCCCACACTCAACCTGACTGTAGCCAGGGTTATTACACCCTCGATAATACGTATTGTAATACGAATCTACTGTTAAACTGTTTTTAATCTGATAAGTATTCCATTCCTAACATATTTATTGCATTTCCATTTCACAATGAGTAAAGTTCTCAATATTTCCAAATGTTTTTCTGAGAGTTTATTTGCAACTGTATTGCAGTTCCCTTATGCATTGTTTTCATAGGGATGATGTTGATACAAATAATAAATAATTTTAATAAAACAGTACATTACATGCAGAGGAAAAGGTCATGTGTCTTGTTCAGCTGAAAATAATTTTTTAAAATGTAAATAATTATAATAATCATTATTGTAATTTTATACCTTAATTTTACAGGCATCTACAAAATAAGTAATTAAAAATCTAATAATAATAAGAGAATATGAGAAAGGAGTATGAAGACACAAGATTGGTGCCACTAAGGACTACAGCAGGTTAAACATAGCATGCATCATGTCTTACCTGGTCTGGAAACAGCAGTGATGGTATCCAAGAAGAATTGAAATTCTGTCCTGTAAAGAGTATGGGATAATGGTGCATTCATCAGACCAACATTCCTGGGACATCAGACTTCATGTAAGCACATTCATATGAGCCAGGATTTTTTGGTTTATGTTTCTAATGCTTATCTGTACAAAAATCACAGTGTAAAACAGCATTACAGTTGAGTGTTAGATGGGCAGTGTTAGACGGCTCCTTATCTTGCATGGATTGGATATATTGCATGGAACAACGTGGGGGACCGAATCGCCCAATCCAAATTCAGCAGAGCACCGCTGTAATCCCCGGACTGACACATACAGCCAGGTATCTCGCTGAACTGTGCGACTGGAAGATGAGTTTTACCAGAGAGAGATAAACACTTTGTAATGTTGATGCCACGTTAGGTGCTAGTCTTGCTACCCATACAAAAAATAACAAATTTAGAATATATTTTAGAGAAGATATTTTTAGCTTTCAGCATATTGAAAATATGTAAATTATTGCTATTTTGGTATATTCATACCAAATGCTATAAGGTAAGATAAGATAAGAAATACTTAATAAATCCCGGGGGAAATTTGAGTGTCACAACAGCACCGTCCAGCACAAATCAAACACAACAATAGAATAAAATAAATAATAGAAATTTGTCAAGAAAAGTTATTGTCCGTTGTGCAATGATTATATACATAGTCTATGGTACAAAAATAAAACAAGAGTAAAATTATTACTATTTTATGATGTGCAATGTGCAATAGAGAAACATTATTATTATACATTGTGCATAATGACAAGCATAACTGTATAGTGCAATTCTTAACCAGTTATCTGTGAGAAGGAGTGAGATAGATAGAAAATAGTTATTTGAATTGTGCAATGATTATGTGTGAAGGAGAACAGCACAGGGCATCAAGCGTCAGTCTGATCCCATGTTGCGGTAGAGAGGGGAGGAGTTGTAAAGTTTGATGGCTGCCAGCAGAAACGACCTTCTGTTTTTCTCGGTGCAACATCTGGGGGAGATCAGCCTGCCACTGAAGGTTCTCTTCGGCTTAACAAGCCCGTCGTGGAGGGGATGGGAGGTGTTGTAGTGTAGTCTCCGCAGGAAGTAGAGCCGGCTCTGGCCCTTCTTGTAGAGGACCCCTGTGTTCTTAGTCCACTCCAGCCTGTCGTCTAGGTGCACACCAAGGTATTTGTAGGAGTGGACTACCTCGACGTCTTCTCCATGGATGGAGATGGGTCAGAGTAGGCTTATTCCTGCTGAAGCCCACAACCAGCTGTGCCCCCAGCCTTGTCAAGATGAGAGCAGGCTCAGTGAAGCAGGTATATGATGGCATCCTCCACTCTGATGCATTCCTGGTAAGCAAACTGCAGGGGGTCCAATGCTGGTCTGACCAGGGGTCTAAGGTGGGAGAGGACCAGCCTCTCCAGGGTCTTCATCACATGTGATGTTAACGCCACTGGTCTGTAGTCATTTAAGACCTTGGGGTGCCCCTTCTTAGGCACAGGGAACACAGAGACCTACGCTTTGTATTAATATTTTTTAATGTATTTGCAATATACAGCATTATTTGACGGAACAACATATTTCTCTATTTTATATTTCACTTTCGTAAGGGTCAGAGGACGCATATATTGAATTGGTCCATTGAAAAAAATGGACACCTTGGTATGTCACCCCGTTCTTTTTGAATCTGACACATAAAGTGAATGTATGATAGGTGCCCTATACTTCATTTTTCCTGCCGGCGAAGAACATCATTTGCATTTTGAGTCGTCTTGTCTGTTGGTACGTATTGTAGGATATAATTTGCATATATCAATCTCGATACAAACTGAAACCTGGATTCTAACCAATGTTCTAATCGCGGTCTGACCAAATGGAATTTGGAAAATTTAGTTCCGGTCTGGCAACATTATGCGGAGAGAATACATCACAGCCAGAAAATAAGTACGATAAAGTTCTGAATTAATAGTAAAACTATCTCGATTCCACTGTTTTAACACTTTAAGTACCAACAGCGGTCATAAACCATGTTCGTTAACTAGTCGCAAAATTAAGGATTTCGTAACTGCTACTTGTTCGGGAATTGTAGATTTACATTAATACATGTGGTTATTCTTCTACCTGTCAACATGTAATATACAGCTATATTAGTAAAGAGAAATGCATAATAGGTTACTGTGAGTCCACCGCAGATTAATAAATAAAAAAATTAACAAAAAGCAAATCCGCTTAAAGTTGGAATGTGTTTAACTGGTATGCGCCGATTGGAAATGAGCGCAGGCTGTATTGGGGTACAGTTTATGAAACTTTTAAAACTCTACAATAGTCGCATTAATGCATTTCAGAAGCAAAGTATCTCTGTGAGTATTACTTTCGCATGGAATACAAAGGACTTTGAACACAAACAAGAATGCTGCCAGATATATTTTCATCACCGCTCTACACTCGAGACGTACAGCATCCATCGCCGATGTTGAAATTCCTAATAATCATTTCGGAATGACACTACGGTACATGCAATGTGAAACAGGAGCTTACGGTAGACTCCACGGTAGTTGTCCGTCTTTCCCAATGCCCATGTTCCTACACGCTGCGGCGATGAGTCTTATCGGCTTGGACAGAACTTTATCCTGGTAGGTAAACATGCTGCGTGCTGGGCTGCGCGCCTGCTTGCACAAGAGCGAGCCCTGGGTTTATACCCCAGGTCCCCCGGCCGCTTTATCGCCATTGGAGAGAGATACACTTTACGCACTGTCAGCCAGCACGTGATTGAATCATGCAGGCCGAGACAAGTAACATGATCGGTGATCAAAATGAACAGTTTACTATGCATGAAATGTGTAAAATCCGCTTCCTAAATCCTAAATCTAGTCTTAAACAAGCTTATACAAAATATTTCCACTATCGTTTTCACTATCTTCTTGCGTGATATTTCTTTTAATTGTTTTTCGACCTTAAGTAACCTATCTGACTAATGGGGTTCTCAATCCTACTCCTGGAGCCCCCCTGTCCTGCATATCTTCTATCTATCCTTGCTCCAAACATGCTCTTGATTAAATCAGGTGTGCTCAGCTAATCAAAAGTGCCACTGATGAGTTCAGTCAGGTAGGTAGCGCAGAGAAAGATGGAAAACGTGCGGAGCAGGGGGGGCCCAGGAGCAGGATTGAGAATCAGTATAGGGAAAGAATAGATGAAGATCTCGGGACCACCAATAATAACTCGTGGCTTCGAGATAGAGATTGTGACGCCAGAGCAAGAGCATTATCTGATGGCCGCAAGATCGTCTGGTGACTTACATGCATTAGCTGAATTCAAGAACATACTGCATTGTTTTAGTAAATGCAGTTTAATTGAATACCTTCAATTAAATGATTTAGTTAAACAATCGGAATCACATCTCCCTGTGTGGCTTCTAGTCATATCACTGTGATTGGGACACAAAGAGGATCCTGACCAGTCATGCTGGAATTGGGTAGTATGGAGAGAGTGGAACTGACATGAGGGTCAGAGTGAGTGATGGAGTAATCATGTGTGTCAGTCCCCGCTAATGCAGCGCTGCTCTGAGACTAACGCACAGCACGTGCTCCACTCCCTCTGACCCTCAGCTCGCTTCCACTGCCTCTGCCTGGCTGTAGAGCTATTGGTCCACCAGTATGTATCTGCCAGCAGTCAGGGAGCTTCATCTTACTGCTACTGTACTATTGCTACTATGAAAAATACTAGGAAAAATGGAGATTTAAACCATAATTAAACAAATTAGACAACAAATACGTTTGTGAAGCAGAGACTTTGATTCACTTATTTTTGCAGTTTCTCATGAAATAACTTCTGATTTTAAGGAAAATGAAATATCATGTGCTCATTTTCGACCCTTCCAACCTAAATATGAGTGGATTGATGGTGAAATTGCTCCAGATCAGATAACAGCTGGCAACAGTGTAGTCCGTTAGCTCTCAATGAATTTAAGGTGTTTCTCACTTGTGATAAACCCACGTCTTGAGGCAGGTGATGTAAGTGTGATCTTTACAACTCATTCCAAGACAGGAGTAAACCGCAGTGAGCTTTTTCTACGTGTGCCATGCTGCTGGCTCCAGATCCACAGCAGTGCAGCTGACAGGGATCTGTATCCTACAGCTGATTCTCACCGTCACTCATAAACACAGCGTCTCCTACCCACCACACTCGGATCCCGTGACCACGAGATAAGAATCTCATTCCCAGGACTTTTTTCATGGCCACGGGATTTTTATGATATGCAAAGTGTTGATGAAAAACAAGAAGACAAGGTTTATTAACCCATATTTTATTTAAACAAGCACAGTCTGAAAAGACAAGCAGCACTGAACAGGTCATTACATCATGGGCCGCTGGAGAGAGAGAGCGCAAACGTGAGTCTGAAGCACACAGATGTGGTTGGATGCATATAAAATTCAGAAGTTCAAACAGAGAAGGATCCAAGTACTTTCTGCCCCCAACAACTGATCCAGGATCAGCATACCCAACCTAAATCCAACCTATAACAGGATGTGGAAAATGCTGACAGGGGCTGTGGGTCAGCGCTTGGGAGAAGATATGCACCAAGGACACCAAAAGTGATCACATCTACAAACCGTCCAAAAGCATTTTATTGACTTGTATTGAAGCTCTTATACAGAAAAAAAAAAACAATCTGCAATGTGTCATATCTTCAATATCAAAAATATATCAATGGTCTATAGCTAAACACAAAAGACAATATCAAATATTTACAATTTGTATGTGAACTGAATTAATCAAATACTTTATATACACAAAAGTTTGTATTGTCGTAGTAATAATATACAGTTCAAAACATTAAAAATATGGAAATGTGCTCACAGAAAGGATCGTGCACTTAAAGGTATTTTTTCCCCACTGAGTGTAATAGATTAAAAAAAACTTGATAGAAGTGCTCCAGTCAGGTCCTTCTATCGGAGACATCCCTGTGAACACAGACCCGACAGTCAGCGTCCATCATACACAAACACCCTACAGCCACTGTGACTTCATTCCACACACTACAGCCACTGTGACTTCATTCCACACACTACAGCCACTGTGACTTCATTCCACACCCTACAGCCACTGTGACTTCATTCCACACCCTACAGCTACTGTGACCCAGACAGGATATCCTGCAGTGGGCAGGGGACCCACCTGATTGGCTAGTTGCTGTTCTGTCTCTGGACCTTGGAGTTGATGTTGGCCAGGGCGTCGCTGCTGTGGCGTTTCACAGTGCTCAGTGCGCTGGTGTGGTGCCCTGAGGGGAGGGGGGGGGGGGTCAGGGGGTCAGGGTGCATACATGAACAACATGTGGCCACATTCTGTAGGAGGCAAGGTGCCATTTGAAGATGTTGGCAGTGTGGCAAAGTGGCAAGGATCAGGACTTGTAACTGAATGGTTGCAGGTTCAATTCCCTGCTTGGACACTGCTGCTGTACCCTTGAGCCAGGTTCTTAACGCAGAATTGCCTGTCAGTGCTTAGCTGTATGAATAGGTAACATGTAAAACTAACCTGTGTAAGTTGCTCTGGATAAGCGCACCTTGTAAATGACAGTGATGTGATGTAATGTTATTTCTGATAGGTGAGGGAGGGGGAGCCTTACCCTGCTGCAGCCCTGCACCATGTCCCGGCTGCGGCTCGGCGTAGCAGGCAGTACTACTGCTACAGGTGAGCCCTGCGACACAAACACAGAGACACCTCACTGCACCTGCACCCTGAGACAGCCGCATTCACACGCACAGCACTGACTGCACCTGCACCCTGAGACAGCCGCATTCACACGCACAGCACTGACTGCGCCCGCACCCTGAGACAGCCGCATTCACACGCACAGCACTGACTGCGCCCGCACCCTGAGACAGCCGCACCTGCACAGCACTGACTGCGCCCGCACCCTGAGACAGCCGCATTCACACGCACAGCACTGACTGCGCCCGCACCCTGAGACAGCCGCACCTGCACCCTGAGACAGCCGCATTCACACGCACATTGACTGCACCTGAACCACACTGACTGTGCTTACAGTGTGTAGCACAACAGGAAAGTCAGAGAACTGTGAGCTGATACGCATCTTAAATAATGTTATGGATCTTTGCAGAATGTTTTTCAACAGAACCATCGACAAGTTCAACTTGCAAACAGGGTCATTTCCATCCGAAGCCGAGTGGACAGTTGATGTGTGAAAGCAGTGAGCTGAGCCTGCTCTCAGTGCAGGGCTGTAGCAGGTCAGGGGCAAAGCAGTGATGCGCGTGTGTTACTGATTCTTTTGTCTGTCCTGCTGGTGTGTTAAGCCCCTGCACCGACGAGGGGTGGGGTGAGAGGCTCGCTAAACAATACAGAGAGGGGAAGCGGCGTGGGGTGGATGGAGGGAAGGGGGTTCCCTACCTTGTGGCTGCACGCCAGCGCTGGGCTGGTGGTCCCCTTGGGGGTACAGCAGAGGACCTGCCCCCCACTCTGTCTGTGGCTTCACAGTCATCTGACACCCTGCTAAAAAACAGTGACACGTCACCCACAGTCTGACAATCCCACACTCCCTTTGGAGCAGTTTCAATCAGCCCCACTGAATTTACACAATTCTCGCATTCCTGCCCACAATTCCAGAACATGCTTGAAAATGGAAAAACTGTGCACTAACTGTCCAAGAATTCATGTCGATCTAAGTGGCATGGCAACTGTAGGCTCACTTATTACAATACAGCGGTGCACGGCTACCTTGTGATGGGTGCAAGCAGCACAGATAAGGGGTCAGGGATGAGGGATCTATGCGGCCTGCCTCTCGGACAGGGAGAGGAAGCAGCATAGCGCTGAGGTTTTGTTTTATTCAGTGCACAAAATGTGATGATCTCTAATCGGGAGCTTCCTTCATGAAGTCACCAGAAGGACTGGAGGATTAAGTGGACAGACTGATCATAACTCCAGCGTCAATAACTTCACAAAACAGAGCCTGCACGATCATGCTGTGGAGAAAAGCCTAAAATGTGATAAAAGAAAATGCATATACAGCTCCTGGTGCCATGGGCCTACAGTGGGTCCCATAGGGCTGTGACATAGCGTGTGGGGACACAGAGTGTATGCTGTGTATGCTAACCGGCCACCAGTGTAATTACTGATGTAATATCAAACTGCAATCACACAACCTGCATTGTAATGTAATGCATTGTAATGTAATATGCATGTAATAACAGAGACTGTTAAAGGAGTCTGGAAGCCCAATGGCGAGCTTAGACTCAGACAGGAAGTCCTACCTGAAGCCACGCCCTCCTGAGGGCCCTCCGCAGTAGGGCAGGCCATGACGACCCCCGTCCCCTCGCCGCTGCCATTGGGGTTGGAGGGCACGGTTGCCAGGAGACCTGGAGAGGAGCAGAGCATCAGTCAGACAAGAGGGTGAGGTCACCACCACAACACGATTTCCGGCAGGTTTAAAAGGACCTTACAACTATCAGTGGGCTCACACCCGGGGCATCAGGTGAGGCCATCAGAATAACATCTTCGATTCTACGAAACAGAGCTGAGTTGTAACAGGGAGAAGCGGTAATGGACAGACATGGCCTCTCCTTGCAAGAGTGACTGCCTTTTTATCACCTTCTACTAGGGAAGCATGGAGTCCCACAGCCCCAGGTGGGACAGCGGCCTGGCTGCCTTACCCAGCCCGCGGTAGCAGGACAGCTGCTGGTAGATCTGTCTCATGCGCTCGATGTTGAGGCGGCTGGCCTCAGCGTGGTTCACCATGGGCTTGGGGTACTGCACTCCGATCACACACTTAGCTGCCTTCTGCACACTGTCCGGGGCGTTCCAGGGGTCATAGATGTACTTCGCCGGGAAGCCCCTGAGGATGGGCAGGTACCGCCTGCAGGGGAGGAGCACACAGAATGCAGTACAGCACAGGAACACCACACAGGTAGGGCTTACCTGATGTATTCTCTAATGTGACTGGCTGAGATGCAGGTGGGTAGGACTTACCTGATGCATTCTGTAATGTGACTGGCTGAGATGCAGGTGGGTGGGGCTTGCCTTATGTAGTTTCTAACATGACTGGCTGAGATGCAGGCGGGCGGGGCTTACCTGATGTAGTCTCCGTTGGGGTCGGTCCTGCGGCCGAAGCCCACGGGGCAGTAGCAGTGGAAGAACTGCTGAAAGAAGGAGCTGCAGGACAGCCACATCCAGCTGCCCGCATTCACGCTCCAATCAGCATCCAGCAACAGCTCTTCAAACACCTGCACAACCAAAAACACAATCAGATTCTCCCTAAAACTCTCACAAACCAATCTTTATACTCTCCCAGGTCTGCCCCTTGCATTCCTTCCCAAACCCACCCTCTCATTCTGTCTAATGTCCATTTCTTCATTCTCTCCCAGCTCCGCCCCTCACTCCCTCTGAGCTCCGCCCCCTCACTCTCTCCCAGCTCCACCCCTCATTCCCTCCCAGCTCCGCCCCCTCATTCCCTCCCAGCTCCGCCCCTCACTCTCTCCCAGCCCCGCCCCCTCACTCTCTCCCAGCTCCACCCCTCATTCCCTCCCAGCTCCGCCCCCTCATTCACTCCCAGCTCCGCCCCCTCATTCACTCCCAGCTCCGCCCCTCACTCCCTCTCAGCTCTGTTCTGGGGAAGCTGTACCTTCATGCCCTCCTCCCAGCTGATCCACAGGTCCCCGCGGGTGAGGAAGCAGGCCACGGCGTGCCGCGCCAGGTGGTGGATCCAGCCCTCCTGCCGCAGCTGGGTCATGATGGCATCGATCCAGGGGAAACCGGTGCGGCCTTCGGCCCACTTGGCCAGCGCCTCAGGGTTGCGATCCCAGGGGATCTGCACGCAGATGGGGTTGCCCTCCATTTTGTCAAAGCGTGGGTTGTTGGTGGCGGCCGTGTAGAAGAACTCACGCCACAGCAGCTGCCCGTAGAGGGACAGGGGGGGCGAGCTGTTCCTCTTCACCTGAGGGACAGAGGGGCGCAGGGGTCACTCACCTGGCCTGCTTCTACACATTTAATCTGTGACAAATTCCCAAACCAAGAGGAGTTGGTGAAAAATCAGAAAACAGAGAAAGAAAAAGCGTTTCCTGAATGACAGCTGAGTGTGCAGACGTGTGCAGGGCTGACCTTCTTGTAGAGGTCGGTGAGTTTGAAGTAGAAGAGGCGGCAGGAGAGGCAGCCGAATCGCAGGTAGGGGCTCAGGCCTGTGGGGCTTGCCAGCAGGGAGTTGGCGTTCATGCGGGGCCTCTCGAAGTTGGCCACCCACGCCTGTCAGAGAGACACACGGCTCTTACTCTGCTGTGCTTCATATGCTCAGGGAAAGATTTTTAAAACACCTTGTGGAAATGCTGTCAGGCCTTGCAGCCTCTGAACTGCAGGGATAATCGGTGAGTTTGCTTATGTCTCCTGCTTTTCCCGTTACGTGGTTAATAGTCAGACTGGTAGCTGTCACAGAGGTGTTGATCTCACCTTCCTCTCCAGGTGCCTCTCCAAACGAGTCAGAGCCTCTGTCTCTCCGCCTGGCCACACAGCTGAGGCCAGCCCCTCTGTGTCAAAGCCTGCAAACACACAGGGGTCAGCACAGCTACTCAGCACAGCCACACGCTGCGCCTGAGAACCAGGGACCAGCACAGTTACGGAGCACAGCCACACCCAAAGTCAGAGACGCAGAGCTCAACATAGCCACACACAGGGTTACAGAGCGGCTAATGCTGTCACATTCACAAAAGGATGTGGTGACATCGCTGTCCCACACTGACTGAGCTGACACACAACGTCATGTGACCTGGACACCAGGACTCACCCAGCTCCTCCAGGGACGGCACACCAAACTTTTCATCGTGGTCGTCTCCGATAGGCGTGGTGCAGTTTCCCATGACCTCGGCTGTAATGGCCTCTGCTGGTGTTTCCACGGAGCCCATGCGGCTGATCACTGCCTGGAAGCGCTTGTAGGTCAAAGGTGACTGGCCTCCATTCAGCTCAATGATCCTGCAGCGAGATAAAGCATTCTCTCTGTACTGAGATACACCTATGTATTTCAGCTTGCCATCCACACTGAGAGATAACTACCAGACTGCCAACAGAGGTACCTCATGCTAATCTGCTCTGTGGGGAGGCTGAGGGGGTGGGAGAGCAGAGGCATAGGCTGCAGGGCTGTCAGCGTGGGGGGGGTACTTACTTGTCCAGGTCATAGAGCGTGTGGGAGATGCGCACTGTCACCTCCACCTGGGCCTCGCTGGCCAGCTTCCTGATGGCTGCGTCGCGCTCCTTCCCAAACGGCTCCGAGTCGTACTCGTAGGACAGACGGGCGATGTTCCATTCCTGTGCGACAGAGGGCAGGGTGACACAGCTCCACAGCGTGAATATAGACTGTGTTTGTCTACATGTTTGACCGCTCAGGACCAGAACGATCAGGAAATGAGCTGTATTTGCTCGCTACTGGTTTCTTTGTGCATGGTTCTGCAATCCTTTGAGCATAAGGCTTCTTTCATTGTTCCAGAGTTCGAGAGAAGGAAAAAAACAAGCACACCAGATCTGCAGATTTCTGTAGCTTTTTTTCATTGTAATAACGTGCTAAGAGCAGTTTATTCATGGGTAAACTTTTATACGGCAGTATAAATACAAAGACATTCACACACCTGCAAACACACATATAGATACACATGCGCGCGCACACACACACACGTACCTTAAAGAGTCTGGGGAAAACATCAGTTGGCTGTCCCCTGATGACAAACAGGCGGGAATTGAGCTTGCGCAGGCTGGCGTCCAAATCCTCCAGACACTGCAGCAGAAACCTGAGCAGCGGAAGAAAAGATCAGACGTCCGATCTGCACAAGGCAAATCACTGAGAAACGAGAAGGCGGGAGATTCAGCCCACCCCCACTGCGTAACATGTGTTCCCAGGTTCTCCTGTCCTGCCACCAGCACATGTGTTTCAGTTATGAAACCCGAAGAGTATACTACTGCAGTCCCTATGCGTCAGACCAGCTTATTATACAATACAATCTGTGCATTATACAACAGAAATGTGACAGCTTTTAAATTTGCATCACACCATGTAACCCTCCCAGCACCCCAGGCTCGTCTAAACTGTAATTGAAGAATTGCTGTATTTAGATTACATTCATGTTATATAAGAACTGCTGCCTTCCCTCCGGGACCCGATGGTTCAGAATCTTCTTTCTGCTCACAGATACTGTCGAGCGTGTGCCGCCTCTCTGGCCACAAGGTGGCAGCAGATATCCTGACTAGGTCCAACATTCAGTGATCGTCCTTGTCTTGATCAAGTAAGTAATTAATAAACAACTATGCAATTATTATTATTATGTTATTTATTTATCTGTATTACTACCATTCATGTGTTGTTTAACTCATACGTACTCCTGTAATTTTAAGATGGTTGATATTTGCATATATTGCTTGTTTTGTACGAATTAAGCACAGTACTGACGTGCATATGCAGACAGTCAACATCATCATAATAACTATGAGAGAGCTATGATTTTATTAACAGATCCCACACAACAATAGGTTTTTTCAGCGCTCTCCCCAGACATACAACTTGTAGGTATCCCTGCACATACGCAGTGCTAGAGTGCTAGTTTTTTACTAATTAATTTTGTAAGAGCGAATCTATGTTTCCGGAGGTGGAGTGGCTGGATTAAGCCACAAATTCCAACTGCACTTTGAATAAACTTCGTATGCGCGACTAAAACTAGTGAGTAATTCTTTCGTACAGAACTGGACGTCAGGCGGCGGCTCCCGCGATGCCTTGCGACTCAAGTGCAGCCCCTTACAACATTCACGTGCGGGACTGTCAAGCGTTGCGTGGCAACAAAACGCACGTGAAGGACACCGCTCAACTGCACGCGCGCGAGGCGTTCGCCGGACGATCACGAAGCGCGACGGTGGAAAACGGTAAAAAAAAGAAGTCATAAAATGAGAACATGTGAGTACTTTAGCAATCCTAAAAAACAAACGGAACGACAAAACTGAAGAGGAGGGGTAGAAGTTGTACCTACCAGGCTTGGAAAGAGACAAAAGGAGGGTGAAACGTCGAGTTTGTTCGTCGTCTGCGCTACATGACGTAGTTACGGTAAGACAAAAAAAAAAAAAAAAACTAAAAAGAAACTTGTGGCTTGGTTAATTAACTGGCTTAGTGTGTGTGTGTGTGTGTGTGTATGTGTATAAATATATATACACACACAGTACATTTCATAAACTAAGTCTATAACACCACGACCGTATCTAGCGTTGGATCTGTTAACGTTTGTCTTCACCTGAGCCAGCTAGCAAGCACGACGCTGAAATCTGAGCCAACATGGTTATGACATATCTACCAAAGTGGTGTGTAAAACTACCGCTTTCATTCTCCCATTTCAACGGAAAGCATATATTGGCAACGATTAGTTTTTAAAGTTTTTAATCACCAGCAGCAATACTGAACGAATAGCTGCAGAGGAGAGCGGAGGATCAGGATTGTCAGGCTGGCCGATGTGATAAAGTATTTTACATGTTAAAGCACAAACATTACACAGTGGCCAAAATTCTTGTCGTTATTAGGAACATTTATTTATTTCATTATATAGTTTCATAGCTTTCTCCATTGCATTTGTAGATGAACTAGACAAAGAACTGTTCTTACTGGAAATAAGTATTGTTTGTATTGTGGTTACACTGGTGGGAGGGTTTCTGATGTATAATTATTTCATCTTATTTTCAAAGGTATCTTAATGACAAAAGGAAGGGCTTTTACACATTTTATGTTGGATTGTGTAAACAACTTAATGTACCAAAGCCTGGCATTTTATGTCCCCCTTCCATACATCAAAATGAAAGGTGAAAAAAATTGTGCCTAATATTTTAATTGAATACACCTACACTAATTTCATATTATGCACAATAATAATGAGGTAAGTTATATTTTTTAGGACAGCTGCCCTTAAATGGTAAAAATCTCATACCATGTCACCCCTGTCCTCAGTATTATATCAACAGTATATTTGTGTGACATCAATGGCTGGATATTGCCTGTGATTTATTTTTGGAATTAACTGTTCCATCCTGAACCGCAGTCTGTCTGAAATGCCTGTGAGTAAATCCAGTCTGGGATCCACGGGCCTCCTGCCAAAACTGGGTCAGTGTAACAGCTCCTGGGAGAGTGCTTTTCAAAGCCTGAGACCCGCACGGGCCCAGAGGGGTGTGTTAGCTGATACCTTGCTTGTATCTTACTGATCGCCTGGGTCAGGAGTTCACCTCTTTCTCTCGCTATCTAATGAGGAGCGACCTGATTTACTGATAAGCATGTGGGCGAGACATGCTAGGTCATGATAGCTATCTATGAATGGAGTAAAACAAGCATTACTGTTTACTGAGCTTGCAAAGAACTGTTGTTATATTTGTTTAGTGATTTTTTTTATCCCTGCTCCAATGAAAAAAGTTAATTTAAGAAACTCAAAAGGAGTTAGCCACCTGGTCACTAAGGTAAAACTCACACAAATGGAATTTCTGGATATGAAATTTTCCTTCCAGTCCCCTTCTCTCAAATGGAATATGTAAATCCCAATCAAAGATATAGTTATAGTACATTTCAGTTCTATAAAAAATTGCATATTCTCTCATTCTTGAGCACTTAAGCACTAAGATGCTTGAAATGTCAATGCCCTTTATTTCAGACTGTTTCTGCATTCAGGGGGTTGCGTTCACTCCAAAGAACAGGCATCACAAGCCATTCTGGGAAAGTTTTCTGTGCCACTTCATTTCAGCATGTTCATTCGGTTAGGCGGTGGATGTAACTGGCATAGTGAACGTTAAGGTACTTAGTACTTCCCTCCAGAATGTTCTGTGGAGTGTCTGGCTTTGTGAGGACGGCTTGTTCTCTGTGCATGCTGTTCCTGGTGGGAGGGCAGACTATTGTTACCATAAGAGGAGCGTCAGACTCCCAGCTAATGAGAGGGGAAAGTAGGTCAGGAAGAGTCACAGAGGTATCGTAACAACACGCCGACACACTGCCCTACTTCTCCCAGCCTTGCAGGGAGGAAGATCAGGATTACATCATCCTGTGTCTGCCAGCTCACACCTCCACCGCTCAGCCGAGTACACGCAGGAACACAGTTTGGCTGCTGCCTTGTGCCAGTTTGAAAAACGGCCATACAGCCGACATGCTCACATTAGCTAGTTAGCTAAATCCAGCTAAAGCGGTAGGCTGCTATGCCTACTGGACATTTTACAGTTCTGAAACTTGTATCACAACTGTTTTAACCATGTTACAGTAGAGCTTATACATTATATTACTGTCATTTAGCAGAGGCACTTATCCAGAGCAACGTATATAGGTTACAATTTTACTGGTTATCCATTTATACAGCTGGAAATTTACTGAGGCGATTCTGGGTTAAGTACTTTGCCCAAATTTAAATGTAATCGTTTAATGCACTCGTATGCCTACCAGCTAGCTTGGACCTTGTCTGGCCAACTATTGAAACTTGGTCATGCAGCGCCTCTAATATTGTTGACTCCTTGTATGGCTTTTTGCTTGTAATGTAAGCTGCCCCACATGTAAGTCGCTTTGGACAAAAGCATCTGCCAAATGAATGAATGTTAATGTAATGCTATCTGTTATGGACATTGTGAGAACATCAGATCATTTTAGGTGTATTTATGTGCATTGTCTAGTTTCAGATTAACACCAGATATGCTGTGGTAGGGCTTGAATAATGTTATGCTCACACTCACTGGTCTGGAAGTGTTGTTAGCCTGGTCTGACACTGTTGCTCATTTAACTTAGATGTACACACTTCTGTTCTTTTGTGCTAGAAGTGGCTCTGGATAAAGTAATGAATGCTGTCATAAGGTGTACAATTTGACAAGTCAGGGTAACACTGCGTTTACGTGAAGACCATATCAAAGGAATGCCACAGCAAAGCTCTTTCAAGACTACTTCCATAAGTTATGAAACCAAATCTGTTCTCTGCAAGGTTATAATTACTTCATCAATGAAAAAGGTTGTGACAGAAAGCCAGCTCACACTTTGCAACATATCAGTGTAGTTATCATTGACTCATGCTAATATGTAACCTCACAACTTTTTAAGTCAAGCAAAAGATGGAATATGAATATAGTACCTGTAACATTTTAATTGACACTTTGCAATGTTAGCCCTGTTTAACGTCAGAAGCAGCTCCACAGAACTGACAGTGACTGTAGACGTGTGTGGGAAAACACTGGTCCTTAACACTGTCTTCATGGCAGTCTTCTCACTACCACATTAGCTGGGACAGTCTGACACTCCTCATATGGTAACAGCAGTGATACACTGGCCTGCCCTCCCATCAGGAACAGCTTGCACAGAGACCACTGCCTTCTCTGCTCTCAATGTAACATGCAGCAACAATGTTGCCAACAGACAAAGCTTTCTGTTATTGGCAGGATGGGTGGGAGTGGCAATCTCAGAGTGTTTCATTTCTATCAAAGTGCATACCTGGATGAAACTGAACTGCAAGAAAAAGCACAGCCGACCTTCCAACGCCAGAAAGACATAGAAACACATTAGTTTATCTTTGTATTTTTCCTAATAACCTGATGTTTCCTCTAAGAGCTTATAGCTAACAGTAACCAGCTGTTAATGAGTAACCCATTTTCGGCAGTGTTCCACTTCTCAGCTGAATGAATGCGTTGATTTAAAACTGTTCCTAATGCAATTCAAATGCAGGATTAGATTCTAGGTTATGTTTCATATCAGATTTGCTTCCTTCACTGATGTCATGCATCAGCACCCAGATCAGTGAAATGGCATGTTTATAAATGAGAGAATGCTGGGACTGTTTCTCAGGGCACAGTGGCTGAGAGGGGGTTAAGAGATGCTGGGTGGAGGGGGGGATCACATGGACTCCATGGCACCCGGGGCGTCATTGGCGGTTATGTAATCCTGCCTCAGTGATGCGGGGGGGGGGGGGGGGGGGGGGGGGGGGTTCTTTGTGCCACGCGTAGCTGGAAACAGGACGTCATGATGACGGCACCTGTGTGGACAGGGCTCAGCCTGCTTTCATTCATGTTTTAACACTGCACACCAGCAGATAATGCCAGCCGCCTTAAAGCTGCACCCTCAATGTTAACTCAGCTGCACGGCAAGCTGGATCACTGCTGTTAGCTACCACGGAATTTAACATCACATACCAGTCTGGCATGTGCCCTGCCTCTAGCTAGCAATGAGAAAAGACCTTGTCAATTTCAGCAACAAGGATACAGTGATCAGATATTATATAATATCACTTAACTGCCCCATTCTATCCGTGAAACGGAATCTTACAAACTTCAGTTATATACCAAATGACACAGTTTCCCAACAGAGGCCCTTTAAGTGTTCAAGGCCAGGCCTGGCAATGCAAGATGCACTTTAGACTGTAGGGAAAATGAAATTGGGTAAATGGGTCCTTCTCATCATTAAACTGTGTTAAACCCTTGCTAGAACACCATGACATTGTTCATCAAAGAAAGGGCAAAATCAGTTATAAAATGTTGTCGGGATAAGACAGCAAAATTCATCATCTCACCTTTTATGGCAATTTAAACATGTAACAAAACTCCCCATTAAAAGTGATAAAGTGAGCATAGAAAACACTTCAGCCTGCTGAGAAGCCCTTGGGGTCTGAAGGAGAGCAAAATCAATTGGTAAAAACCCCTCAACTTCAGCAAAATTCAGCACTGGCAGATGATTAGAAATGGCTACAGGCAGGAGCTCAGTGGTATGACGTGCTGTATGGTAGAAGTGAGGGCCAGCCGTAATGCCGAATTTGCCTGCATACTTTCATTGCATGTTGTGTTGCATGACTGCAGTGCTGTTGTGGAATGCCATAACAAAATCACAAACTGCATTCCACCATTTCTGTTATTTTTTTCAAAGTATTTTATCAAAGTAGATTTCTTTCTGAAGACACAGCTCACACAGTTCAGTGAATGAGTGATTCATGGTTTCAGGCTTGGGAGCAGTGCAGTCAGACCATCCCACATTTGAGCTCTGCGACCCACTAGATATAACTGGTGAGACGTGCGAAGACGTTATGTCATGCGAGTATTCTGAGCGTTTGAGCAGGGTTAGCATGGCTGGAGCTCTCATTCCGTTTCAAGCACTTTCCCACATGCCTCAGCAGCACCAGCTGAAACACAACACATAGCAGGCTCGACTTCTCCAGCGCTCACCGTCCCCTCTCAGTGAAGCCCGGCTGTTCGACTCTGACCTTCAGGAAGTCTGGGAAGTGCCTGGGTTAGTGGGGCAAGCGAGGAGTTGGCAGGGCAGACATTACTGCTCCACTGTTTCATATGGTGAGGGCTCTGCAACAGACTGCTATTCACCTGCTTCACCACCATGGAACTCTGCTGTCCATTCTAAATCCACTCACTCAGACCTCTCAGCCCGGCGAGACGGGAATTAACGCCAAAATACTGAAGGACGACCATTTTCATTCAAAGCATTACCAAAGTGCAATTTCAGCAAGAACATGAAAGAAATGTTAAATGCTATTAGTAACAACTGTTGAGGCAAACAGAAAAATAAGATGCATTGGTATGATGTGAGTGATGAGTTGCGTGTTGTCTGGGGATGTGCCAATAGCCACAAAAACCTGTGCCTTAGATGTGACCTTGATAATATAACTGTGCCACCTCCAGTGCCCTGAACAGAAGACCGGAAAAAACAAGCAACTTACCAGGTGCTTTAGTTCTTTACTGATTTTCTTTAAAACGGGGCATTAACCAATCACATCTAGCCCAAATTTCCCCCTCTGATTTAATGAGTGCCCTCATTATGGCCATTTAAACAGGGTCACGAACTGTTGTCCTATGGTGAAGCCAGGCAGCGCTGATCCTGAACCACATTCATCTTTTACTAAAACTGGTCGGATGAGGATTGGCGTTATCTGACTGAATCAGTGCATCAGGGCAACACTAACTGTGGCCGCCTGCATGCTGACGGGGTGCTCTGTACCTGCCCAGACTCTGTTTCCCTGCGTACAACAGCAGCGCTTCCGACACAACATCTGTTAGTCTCACATTCACGTGTCTTGTAGTAAAGACATGTGAATGGTTGGATTTGCTAAGTTTTAACTTTAAAAAAAAACTGAACTGTCGAAATGCACATACACAGCGAAAGGCAGGACATCAGTGTCCTCGGGATTCAAAATGGCTTAAACCAGCAACATCATATATAAACTCCTTTCACATCCACTGCAATGTACTGCAAATTCGACCCTGATCGGTAATTACCGATCCAAAAACCGTAATGTGCGCGGAGCACATCACCAAGTGCATATCACAAAATAATATGGCACCTGATGCTGTTTGATGGTTGCGTTTGTTGAGTCGTGTTGAAATGATGCACCACGTTAACACAAATAAGTGTACTGTACTGACAATGACCAATAAGACCGATATTTTCAGTTTCGAGGAGCGAGTCGGCAATTTCAACAGTAGTTACTCAGTATCAAAACTACCTTTTACATTTAATAATGATGGAAGCCAAACTTAGTCTAACGTCTAGCATAACTTTATTATTTTTTATTATACTTTATAAGATTATTCCACATTTCTTGCGAACTCAGTGTTGTGTGCGCACGAGCCCGGGTTTTAATTCGCCCTGACTGTTTTAATAGAATGTGCGATTTTAGGTTTAAGGTTGATTTTAATATTAATTTGTGAACACTTAATTTCTGTCAGCAATCATGTCATATAACTAAATTACTTGCCTAGACAACCTATCAAGTACAGCACAACTGTATAACTCGCAAATGTTACAACTATAACAATTCACAATCAAACAGTTCACCTTAGTAATTTGATATTCGTTTCTTACCTCCACCTGCTTATCCCAACGTTGGACGATCCCGCAAACCATGGGTCAAGAATGTAAACGCAGCGCACAGTATCGGCCCCCTGGATGGATTCCCTTAGAGACGGATTGTCATGGAGCCGCAAGCCCTTCCTGAACCAGTGGATCGTATTCACGACCATTACTCAATACTACGGTTCCTCCGAGGATGCTAAACAGTCTGTGATCTACGTGTTAATAGATCCTGACGTCGCTATTACCAAATGGAAATACTCGAACTGTGCAACCAGTTTCCCCCACTACAAAACTACAAAACCAGCAGAATCAAAAAAAAGTTCAAATATGAAAGAATATGCAACTTCTGTATTTAACCTTGCTCTAACAGATTTCTTTCCATGGTGCTGAAGAATTCGGAATTCGGCCCAACCTCAACCATCTGGACGCTAAAACCAACGTTCTCCTGTAACTGGACCAATATACGGCAGTCTTTAGGACCTCGCCACTGACTACAAGTAAACACCTGCCTGTTGTATAACTTGTTTTTCAGAATGAGAGAAAAATATCTTAAACTATTTTATTCTCCTTCAACTGCCACAAAGTGCGACACGACAAAGCGGTAGTTACTGTCCTAGACACAATGACATTAACTTGGAAGGATCGCCAAATCACGTTACAGACACGGGGAGACGTCCGTGTACGGTTATCGAAGACTGCCTTTAAGCGATGATAATTTTTTTAATATCCGTTGCGAGATCTTTAATATCTTGACTTTGCTCATCAGGCTTCACGTCCAGAAGTCCATCAAACACACAGCTGTATATCCGGAAGCTATGATCGCGTCTTAGTTCTCCACTGAATCCAAGTTAAACACGATTAACTACCCGAGATCTGGGCACTCCTTTCTAGGTAGTTCGGCCATGCAATTCGCCTCTCCTACTGAAACCCCACCCAGCGATACACGCACACACCAAGACTGTCTACTGATTGGTTCGTTTTTCCAAATACGCAATTTACCGTCCGTCACGTTCCACTAGTGTGGTTATTTGAGGATTTGTAAATCCCTCCTAGGAAATTCGTTTTTCGCTTTAAAACACATAAGCCATCGATGCATGCTTTTATTTTGTGTAAAAATAACACGTTATTGTCCCGAATTCAACTATATACGTTGTTAAATTTAAGAACGTATCACCCGCTGACGCGCCGTTGCTTTGCTTCTCTCGCTTTTGATTGGTTAGTGCGCAAGGACCCGGATAGGCACGTGAAGGAAGGCAAGACAGGAGCGCTGCTGAACACGTGCTCTGTAGTGTGCGCACTTTAAAAGAGCTGCGTGCTTGCGAGTTCACAAGTTTACCAGTACGGGCGACACTGCTCACAGAGAAAATGACATTAAATTGGCCACAATACCAACTCGGACTTGTATGGCAGTTAAAAATCAGATCGTGTCAACGTGGTCCTTTTATTAACATTTTCCAAACACGTTTACCAATTACACGTCCCTCTTCATTGAAGTTAAGATCAGTACAGCTTTCTATGCCAAAGACATCTGATTGAAGAAGTACTTCAGCATCCATGTTTTTAAGTGGTCATGAAGTTAACTATACTGCGACCAACATACTGCAGATTTATTAATAGTCAACTGGACATCTTGACTAGTGACTGCATATGAATGAAATTTAATCGCAAATTATCTGACCACTTTAGGTCATGAATATCCTCTTTTTCAGTCATGTGCAGAACACATTGCTGTTTCTGACACCTTGGTTATGTGAATGGCCACAGCACAGAAAGGCCGTGTGATGCTTCTTGGAGGACGTGCTCAGACATTCTGACAGTACTAGCCTTGTGTTGTGTGTGCACTGCAGGAAGCTGGAGTTCTCCGTTAGAAAGTGAACAAATGCAACACAGCACAGGTTCCTGCAGCTGCACTTCTCTGTCAGAGGTTTTGCAGAGTGGCAATATGTAAGATTTGCGTTTGTGGAGATTTGTACTCAAAGCCTATTTGATCACATGTTGCCAATGTGATGTAAAGCCATATAGGAAGCGACTTTAACCGCAGACGTACGGATGCAATGACCCAAACGGTTTTGGGTTTCATGGCAAAATAAATGACCTAAAGCCTAAAAGCAGGCCTAATTAACCAATGCTGACAATACACAACTCTTAAACTATATGAATGACCAAATCTGATCCTGAACCTTGAATCTATATACAAAGAATGACACTCAATTTATTAACAAGATGTTAGATTAATACGCCTCCTGAAATGCTGGAATAGCCATATCATAATATTGGGCACTGATTGGTCAAATGTAGTCTGGTATTTTCTGTATTTTTGTGCTTATTTCCACAGTATATTCAGCTATGTATAAACTCTTGGAAATGAGTGTCTCCAAAATGAATAATCATAGGTTAAATGTTATCCATCTCCATACTTAGGTCTGTGGACAGTTTGTCCATATGGTGAAGGGGGTCATATGATATGCCGTTAAAAGTTTTTCTTCTTTTTCTTTTACATTTTTTGCAACACCATTCAAGTATTACCATAAGTTAATCAATCAATTATTTTTGTCTTCAGGTGAAAGAGAAAACACAATCAATATCTATATATCTAAAATAATAAAATTATAGTAAATATTTTTAATTTCCTGTGAAGGTCAGTCAAGCAAGAGTAGTAGACATAGTAGTCAGTACAGGACATGTTAGTACATCAGTACTAACATGTCCAGCCCTGTTATTATCTTGGCAGTTAAGGCATTGCTAGAGAATTAGACTTCTGAAATTTTTAAATTTTCTTTGCTGTTATTTTGGTTGTGATTCTTTGATTTGTCTAAGTCCCCACATTGCAGAGACAATCAGAGCTGCACCTCAGGAAGATCATTCTGTTTATGCCTGAAATACTGCTGTGGTTTATTTATATAAATACATAATAACTATGTACCATATTTGCTGCAGAGGTATAACGTATACTGTAGGAGGAGGGCTGGAGGGATATAGCATTCAGTGCAATGAAGCTGTATTATGGGCAGCATCACATAGCAGATACAAACCTGACAATGTAGGTATATTGTGTTTTACTGCATTATAACCCAGCTCTGAGAACACCTCTTTTAGAAGACAAGTGGCGATCACAACACAACAACTTTGTTATGTCTGCTACAGCTGCTTCGGGTGTGATTTTCTGTTTGGGTAGAAATTACATTTCTTTAAATCTAGGTTTAGAAGAAAGGTGGGCCACTTTCTATCACCATTTCAAATGAACAAACAAACAGAAAAATCCCTTGAAGGAACTAATATGACCGGATCATATGAACAAACTTTTAGATGGTGTTCTTACAGTTGACCACTAGATGGAGTAACAGTACAATTGTAAAAGGCTGCTATCTCTTCAAAATAGTGTATTTATTGGGACATTCTCAGGTTTTCGCCTCAGTCTTATCACTATGGTACTTCAAAAAAGGTATACCTCTAAAGTTATACCTTAGTTATACTGATCTGCCTCTGTCTCAGTGAGCTGGTATCTGCCATCTTACTGAGACACAGTGCAGCAGGTTTATGTGGCAGTGCTGCACCTACTCAGTTCTGTTCGGCCCTCTGGTGATGAAGGAGTGAAATGTCCCATCAGGCATGTCCCTGTTTTTAACTGTAATGGACGTGTGGATTCATGAATGGGGAAAAGTGTATGTGTAGATTATGAATGAATTGCTCATTATTTTACCTGGTATTGTACAAGCAGCCTTGCTGCTGTGCTCATAGAATACATTAGTAATGGAAGATACCTATTACTAATGTATTTATTTATTCACTCAGGCAATGACACAATCCAGGTGTACTTGGCCTGCCGGGTTGGCTTTCAGACATTTTACATTCGTCTCTGTTTCCTCATTAGAATGAAATCCTGAACCTTCTTTTGAAAATGGTGCTGTGGTGGAGTCCTCACGTCGGCGTGGAACGCAGGAAGGCCTGCAGCCCCTGCACAAGTACACTTCACCCTCAGGTGATAGTGGGTTCTTCTACTGAATTCTTTTGAAAACTAGAAATGTTTAGACATTGTATTTCTGTTTTGAACACCAATAACAGCACATTCACAATACTCAAATCAGTGTTAAGCATTTGCATTGATAAAAAAAGAAGTGATGTGTTAAAATCGTCTTGATAGTAGGAATTTATGAGCATTTATCAGCAGAACTTTCAGGCAGTGATTTTCAGAGCTTTCCTGGCTGATCCAGCAGGCCGATCCAGTTGCCAAAGCTGGAGTCTGTTTAGCTTTCTCAGAGTCCCTGTGCTGGACCTGTTGTGTGTCGGCTCTTATTGCATACAGGGGGCGTGTCTGCGCTCATCCACTACGACTGTCGCCGTGGGAAGTTTCTGCTCCCCGGGTTGGGGAAAGTCTGGTAATAATGTGTTTTGACCTTTATTTTTAAATCTACCCCATGTAGGTATGTAGTACATAACCCCAAAACATGTAGAATTACCAGTCATTTTCCATGCTGACATTTCTAGTAACGCTTCACTTATTTTACTTGATTAGAATGTAAAGTTACAATCAAATACAACCAAATCCCTGTGTTTATGTAAAGTTAAATCAGCTTATGATTATAATTATATATTAGCTCAATAATTATAGCAGCTGCTATTCTGCACAGTGTGTGACTTTCTTCCTTTTTTCTGCGTTGACTGAAAGAGTGGATATTTAGAGTAAGCTCCAGTCTGTGCCCACGCCCTCAGTGTTTCTGCTGTAACACATCACATCTCACCATGATGGCCATGCA
The DNA here is from genome assembly GCF_013368585.1 of Megalops cyprinoides. Classification (NCBI taxonomy): domain Eukaryota; kingdom Metazoa; phylum Chordata; class Actinopteri; order Elopiformes; family Megalopidae; genus Megalops; species Megalops cyprinoides. The sequence goes on along the minus strand of NC_050607.1, from coordinate 706,655 downwards.
AGCTGCTTTGAATAGGAACCTCTACCAATGGAAGAAATGAATGCTATGCGCAAAGTGATGCACCTGTGCATAACAGTGCTGAGAGAAAAGCCTGCCGAAGCCACCTTAGAATGACTTCCCTAAAATGCTCTTACCTCTTTTTTGCTTTATTAGTGAGCAATGAACCAACACTGTTCCCATTTAATTACCTTAGCTAATGGATTGCAGTCATATCAGAAAGAATCAATTATGTGTGGCATGTGTGCTGTGTCCAGAATGTCCTTCAACATCTCTGGCAAACTTCTGGCCTCCTCAGCAACATGGTTTCTTGGCAACCAGAAGCAGGTTGTTGTGAAATGAGAGAGGAGCTTCTTGACTGTGGCTTAATTAAAACCCTGACTTTGGCCGGTCGTTTCCCTCTAATTCACACCTGAATGGCTTCCAGCAGTTAGTGGGGAGACACTGTGGACAGAAAGTGAGGTGGAAATGCAGACAGGCAGGCAGGGTTTCAGAGCAAGATCACACACAAAGCGGTCACAGCCATTGCTATAATGAGAGATATATTCAGCTTTGCAGTGTGAATATCGCCTTTTTCCTCTCAGCTCTAATTAAGCGCATAATCTCCAAGTACACCACAAACTAAGGATTTTGGTTTCCTCATGAAATTCCCTGCCAGCAATAGCAGGTCCCTCTGGTAGGGGATAAGTCTAAGAGGAAGAATCTATTTTACTGAAAATGATGAATAGTGCTTAGAGACTAGTGTTGCACATCAAGGCATCTTCACTATTATCATAATTACACATGCTTGATGGCCTTATATTTTGCAATACTAAACTTACTGTATTTCACACAAGGAGCTGCTTACAAGGGGAACTCTGTCTGGTGACACATTTTGCATAATCATCTCCCGCCTTGGCTCCTTCAGGCATGACGCAGAAGTTCAAAGAAATAATTAACACTCAAGAATGGTAACCCCGCACCCTCAGCACGCAGACAGACAGAGGCCTGAAGAAAAGCCCTTTGTGAGATGCCAGCTCATTTGGAGGTGAGGGTGCTCAGCTTCACTGATGTATGCAGGCAAAAGCAGGCTTCTGCAGAGCTGTAATAGCCATCCTGTCCTAGCATGTTAAAGCTGATGTTTCCAGCCCCACCCCCAGTGCTTCATTTACTGTTTTTTCAAAACAACTCTCTCATGAAATGTCACTCAATGTAAATTCTTGCCTCTGCTCATTTTTAGTAGACCTTTTCCGAATGCACTCTTTCATCATGTAATTTCAGAGCCTTTCTTGGTGTTGATTTGCACAAGCTAGGTATTCATTTGTATTGTGAAGTGCAGAATCCCCCATAACCTCTCTTTCAGTCTGGTAAGCTACAGAGGCTATTAGTGTGACCACTTGCACCTAATACCTTTTTAACTGTGGGGTAAGGTTTCTTTTGTGCTTAAATAGTTCACCTGAAACACATAATCCCAGACAGCTTTATATTTAACATGCTTCAGACACATGCAGAAACAGGTAAAGATAATTAACTTGGGTGTGAAGTACAAACATGACAGACATTCAAGGCTCTGAAAAACCTGTATCTGGAAATAATATTTCACGTAATCTGCAAACACTGTAATCACTGAAGGTGATTTCAGACCCTTCGTTTCATGGCAGCTGGCACCTATTTGGGGATTTGAATCTCTAACATAAAGGTGGTTAGAAACACCACTCTCAGGTTTTGAAACTGTAATGAAATATTACATTGCCAAAACAGGACATAAACTAGAAAGGCTGGGGCTGTAGCAGCAGCAGCCTCAGAGGTGCAGGTTACGCCCATGCTGACTGGGGGCATAGCCAGCCTGCCGTGCCCACAGCTCACAGCCCACAGTGCAACACACAGCTCACAGCACACAGCACACAGCTCACAGTCCACAGCTCACAGTGCAACACACAGCACACAGCTCACAGCTCACAGCTCACAGCTCACAGCTCACAGCTCACAGCACACAGCACACAGCACACAGCACACAGCCCACAGCCCACAGCTCACAGTGCAACACACAGCCCACAGCACACAGCACACAGCACACAGCTCACAGCACACAGCTCACAGCACACAGCACACAGCACACAGCACACAGCACACAGCTCACAGCCCACAGCTCACAGTGCAACACACAGCCCACAGCTCACAGCACACAGCTCACAGCACACAGCACACAGCACACAGCACACAGCTCACAGCCCACAGCTCACAGTGCAACACACAGCCCACAGCACACAGCACACAGCTCACAGCTCACAGCACACAGCACACAGCACACAGCACACAGCACACAGCTCACAGCCCACAGCTCACAGTGCAACACACAGCACACAGCACACAGCACACAGCTCACAGCACACAGCACACAGCCCACAGCTCACAGAACATCACACAGCTCACAGCACACAGCACACAGCACACAGCTCACAGCTCACAGTGCAACACACAGCACACAGCACACAGCTCACAGCTCACAGCACACAGCTCACAGCCCACAGCTCACAGCCCACAGCTCACAGCCCACAGCCAACAGCACACAGTGCAACACACAGCACACAGCACACAGCACACAGTGCAACACACAGCACACAGCACACAGCACACAGTGCAACACACAGCACACAGCACACAGTGCAACACACAGCTCACAGCCCACAGCTCACAGCCCACAGCACACAGCACACAGCCAACAGCACACAGTGCAACACACAGCACACAGCACACAGCACACAGTGCAACACACAGCACACAGCACACAGCACACAGCACACAGTGCAACACACAGCACACAGCCCACAGCTCACAGCTCACAGCACACAGCACACAGCACATGGCTGTCTCTCCCACCTGCCTTTACTCAAGCTCTGCTGAAGTCCCCCAGGCAACATAAAACACTGTGCTGAATGAAAAAGCTGTTGGGCACTGTAACTAGAGATACTTTCTACACGGATTATGTAGATAGTTTTTCAGTAAGCTCTTTTTTACATACTATCTTTAATGTTTATCATTTATTATTATGCATTGTGATGATAATGGTTGCATATGGGAAATAATTTTGGATTTAAATGAAATTTAGGTCCTCCTCCTTACCCTCATCCAGAATTGTTTGATCAGTTGTTTTGATCAGTGATTGTTCAAGCCTAAAAAGATGAATGTTGACATTGTCACCACCAAAATAATGATCTAATCAACAAAAAGAAATTGTCTTATATGTATATATTATATGTATTATATGTATATCTTAAATGTATATTTATTAAATTGCAAGGACACAGACTTTAAAACATGAGTGCGCTGAAAGAAAAAAGCCTATGCTATCAAGCACATTCTGCAAAATAAATACTCCAATTACAGTTTAGATGGAATGTACTGACCATGTTATTCACCTCCTTGTATCGCACAGTTCTCAGCTCTAACAGAAAATGCATGCAGGCCAGAATTAGGCCCAGTGAGCTTTGATTATAGTGATCCAAAGAGCAACACTAACATTGTGGATGCATCTGACATGAAGCTAAGCTCTGGAACTAGTCCTCTCTGCCAGCTGCTCCCCGGAGGAGTGAGCGTGATCTCCTGCTCTCATTGGTTTCTCTGTGCAGACCCATGAGAAGAACTGCAGGCTACTTACCCACCAGCCATCAGTCAGCCAATTTACTGAACTAATGCTCCCTAACCATAAACTCTCAACATCTTAATCTGCAATGTCACTCCTCAGTGTTATAGTGTCATAAATCGAATTTATGTGACTTTACGACCTTTTTCACTCTTCATTCATAGCGTCATTCTCATGTTCCAGAATACATGTATTATGTTGCCTAGTTATGTAGCTGCAGTGTAACCTTGAGGCCCTTGTGGAGCAGGGCACAGGCATCTTCTACATTCCCCTTAGCAACAAGCACTTCTGGCTCTCTCTCAGGACAATGTCACCTCCAGGGAATGGCCTTGTGAATTCTCCAGAAGCAAATCAAGATAATTAAACACAAGGACACCCACCATGTTGCCTTGAATGAACTGAGTTTCATACATATACAAAAACATGAGGTTCAAGGCAGAAAGAGAGGACATGAACCCTGGAGATGTGGGTCTTCCTCATTACCCAGCAGTGAGAGGCCCTGTAACCAGATCCTCGGCAGAATGAGGCCACTGTGAGCTTGGACACTGCTGCTCATGCTGCTTAAAATATCCCTGAATCGTGAAGGGTTTCCTGGTTTCACAAAGAATACCCAGCAGAGATGAAGCACTGTTACTCTCATGTGCTCTGCTCAGAGAAATGGCTCTCGGGTTCACGTAAGAGAGTAGCTTTGTCTCAGGTGCTGGTCAGATGCCTCCTTGGGACGGGTAATTATGCCTTTTATATACGGAACACAAGGAAATGTCAAACAGACCTCACAGAATCTCAGCAGGAGCAGCAGGAAGTGGGGCAGAATCTCAACGGGAGCAGCAGGAAGTGGGGCAGAATCTCAGCGAGAACAGCAGGAAGTGGGGCAGAATCTCAACGGGAGCAGCAGGAAGTGGGGCAGAATCTCAGCAGGAGCAGCAGGAAGTGGGGCAGAATCCTCTGCTGATGTAAGCCTGACCAAGGCATTTCAATTCAATTCAATTCAATTCATTTTCATTTGTATAGCGCTTTTTACAGCACAAGTTGTCACAAAGCAGCTTTACATTGTTCCCAGGCCTGAGACCCTCTAAGAGCAAGCCTAAGGTAACAGTGGCAAGGAAAAACTCCATTTCAGGAAGAAACCTTGAGCAGAACCGGGCTCAGAGGGGGGGCCCATCTGCTTCTGGCCGGCACTGGGCAGATAGAGTTAAAGACAAGTTATGCAATGTACTTTAAGACATTTACGATTGATAGACAATAGTAGTTAACAGCAGAGTGATTATAAGAATGTCTCCTAGGATGTCCGGTTCTTGGAACGCAGTTGGCTTTGATGGGCAGGGCAGTGAGGTAGCAGCACTGGAAAACGGGATGAGACGCTTGGGCTACAGCTCCGGACAGGAGCCCGGAGCAGAGATAGGAAGCAAACAGAAAACAGTGGTTAGTGGATGATAAGAATGGCAGGGATGTAGAACAGAGACTTAGACATTTCACCTAAGTGACTTCAATAAAGATCCAAAAGTAAAAATATAAAGCTATTAAAAAATCAAACAACATTTCCACCATGGAGGTCTTTATCAGACCACACATGAGACTGATCATGAAATCAAGGACCTTACTTTCAAAAGAAGCGGTGGTAATTCATCCGGCTGCTGGGTGTGTTCTGAATCGGATGTTCCATTCCCAGCCGGCAGGGTTTGCTAGCAGCTCAGTCGTACTGTACCCCGTGTCCTGTTGGGGGAAAGCGCTAACTGTACAGAGAGGTGCTTTCCCGTCAGCACACTGCTTTTTTACCGGATGGCCTTTCTCTGACTTTCCTGCAGATAAAGTAAAACAGCAGCTGTAGCCGGAGAGGCGGACCCACAGTGACCTGTGTGGGGAACTGGGAGGCACCGCAGAGGGTCCAGCCGGAAGGGATCCAGCCGTACTGTCTGCCCCAGGGTCAGGGACATTCCCCCGATGACAGTGATCTCGCTCAGGCATGCCCCTCTCATTCACTCAGCTTATTCCTTGTGGTCTTAAATTGATCTGATCAATGCGTAACATTCCTAACCTCCCTAACCACACATTACACCCTGAGGTCCTGCAGGTTTTCACTGTCACACTGGCAGGTAGCTGTGGAAAACTTGTGCTGAACCCCAGTGGTAAACCTCTGACAAACAGTAGTTGCAAACTTACATTTTTCAGTCAAGTGTGGAAACACAAGCCTTAATAAGAAGTGAGCTGTGATCATGGCCAGCACTTGGGAGCTTTCCTCTGAATCAGACCTCTCTGGATTCGTTCCACCTCAGGGCTCTGTGTTTAGAGCTGGTCAGAAAGCCCTGATCCCATGTGCGCTGTAGGGGACATGCCTTTTTCCTTTACAGTTACAGCTACTGCACTTTGGGTTTTAAAACGAGGCAGAGGGGTATTAAAAGTCTTCATTCCTGTCACATAATGTGACTGTCTAAATGTCCTGTAAAATCAGTGTTGACTCACTGATATCACTGAGTACTGAGGGACAATCACACACCACATTCTTATCTGAGTCTTTGACAGGAGAAGAATTTGAACTAGCTGTTATCTCAGGTGTTGATTTAAATCTCTCTCCAAAGCCTGCCGTCTCTTAATTACAGCTGGTTCATATGGTGCTCTCGTTCATTTGTTCAGCCTGTCTGCTTCTTAGCAGCTACCAGTGCTTTATATACACACCTATTTGAGCAAAGTAGACAGGCAGTCAGACAACATTTATTGAATATAGGGCCCTGAAGCACTCAGGCTGAATAATTTGAATAGGTCAGCTATAAAAAATATAACCTGAAATGTCAACTAAAATACATCAACTATATGCTGGTGAACAACTAACAGATTTCATGAAATATTTGAAAATGATTTCAATGATTTATTGAGAATTTATTAAAGGTTTATTCATAATTATAATGATGATCATTAAATGACGATTGATTTCTTTTCCATCTTGATTGAAGTTGTAATTCGTCATTAGTGTGGAAACTCAGGTTTCTTAGTCAGTGGAACCAGTGTTTCATCATGTTCCAAACCTCTGGAAGAAGGAATTAGTCCTGCATTGTGTGCTTGCCTTGGCCTGGAGGAGGAATTAACCTGGAGCTGAAATGTCCAGGAGTTTCTGTGAGCACTCTGTCTCAGGGCTGTCTGTGAATGTTGTCTCAGGAGTTTCTGTGAGCACTCTGTCTCAGGGCTGTCTGTGAATGTTGTCTCAGGAGTTTCTGTGAGCACTCTGTCTCAGGGCTGTCTGTGAATGTTGTCTCAGGGGTGTCTGTGAGCGCTCTGCATTAGCTCCACAGTGATGCATTATGCATGCACTGCATTATTGATGATTGCAGGCTCAGTTACAATGAGACGCAGTACTCACACGTGTGTAAGAGAGAAGAGGTGCACACCTGATCGCCTCCCTGTGTCTCAAAACATACGCCAGACCTATCAGCACACAAATGAAGCCTTGAGAAACATGGCCTGATGAAGCAGTATCTGACAGATGAAGCAAAGACGTCTCTGTAAGACTCAGCTTCTATTATTCAAGCTAAGTCTTACTGATGCAGACAATCGTTTTAATCTTAAATTGTCTACAACTATTGATCTATTTTTAAAAGCTCTCCTTGCCCCTCATAAATTCACACATCAAGCTGGAGCCAAGGTTGCAAAAATGTAGGTTAACAGATATCTAGAATTAAACAGACTTTGGAATTACCACAGACAATAAAGCAAAGCTTGTGGAAAACGATGGCTTTGATCAGGGTTATTTTTCAAAGAATAAATACGTGTATGGGGCATATGGTATCATGAATTTTCACAGTTAATTCCTCAAAACTCAAAAGTAATATTAGAAAACATTGTAGTACTTTTGAAAATATACATATCAAAGAGTATGCTATTTCTAACAGCAATTACCATCCGTTCAGACCCTGTTGATGGTGTCTTTATAAGGGAAGCCTTTGATAAGTGGAATTTCATGAGTATAATAAATGCGCAAGAAAGTATTTATTTAAAGTATTATAACAGATATAACATTATATCTTTATTAGATGCACTACGGAGTGTCTACTAAGTGACGTAAGTGACACTTGGGTTCATTTCCATGAATGCAAATGTAACCGCAAATGTAAATGAAAATGTAATGCCATGAATGCAATCTAACAATGTTATCACTTAAACCTTTTGGTTTTGAAGTGTCAGGTGCAGAAACCCAAAGCATTTCTCTCTAAACATTGCCTCCTTTTTGTGAAATGAACTTTTTCACTGCCACAGAATTGCAAAGAAGGTACATACTGGGCGTGCGCTGGAGATGAATGAGAGCGAGTTTAATTTGCGCCTGCTGTAGTTATTCTGGATATTAAACAAGTGTCCATTCTGTTCGTCTAACGTTATCAAATAAGTATATGCAGAATTGTCTAGCTATTGGATAATGTCACGTGACTATGAGAAACTAAATGAGTTACTAATGTTTTCCTTTTGGTGGCAGCACAAATTGAATGATCGCATGCAAACCTGAAACAGTATGAAGAAAGCTCGTGACCAAGATATTTCCGAATTACTTAACACAACAAAGCAAGCACTGGTCTCAGTCTTTCCTGGACATTTTAACCGTTGTAGGTCCGTAACATGTTGTTAAACCTTACTATGAACAAAAAAATATCCTTCGTTATTTTTCATCTCCGTATTGGCTTGCGTTTTGGCGACATTACGAGGTACAGCAGTTAAGAGCAAAATTCTATGTCTCGAAATTCAAAACCTCGGTCTGGTGTCACTCAGAGAGTTTGTCAGCAGCGGATTGGTTGTTGGGGAGGTGATTTGCATAATCCCTCCTCCCGCAGTAAGTCCCTTTGCAGCGTACAGTGCAGTCTAGTACTGCTACAGGCGTGTGGAGGGCGCTCAATGAAGTTACCAGCCAGAGCAGGCGGATCATAGATTTCAACCAAAACAAGACGAAAAAATAATTTCTCAAGTATTTAAGCGGTGACTCGCGTATAGTGAAAACAGACGTATTAGCGCTGGTGGCAAAAGATTGGATCTGTGTGGAGGTGAACGGTTTGTAGCGTTTATTTTGAAGCAGGTCTACAGTATGATTTGCAGATATGGCAAGAAGGGGTAAGACCGTTGTGAGGACCCTGGAGGATTTAACCCTTGATTCTGGTTATGGTGGAGCCGCGGATTCCTTCAGGTCGTCCAGCTTGTCTTTGTGCTGTTCAGATACGCATCTGCCTTATGCACATGGAGGGAATTGCTGGCATCTGACGGACTCCATGCACAGTCGACACAACAGCTTGGACACGGTTAACACGGTTCTGGTAGAAGACACCGAGATCCTGGAGTGCTCCGGCCAGTGCGCAAAGCTGCCCGAGCTGGAGGACGTGCCGTGGAGCCTCGGGGAGGTGGAACAGGCACTCAGGAAGGACGAAGAGCTGAGAGCGGCGAACCCATCGCAGGAGATCTTGACCAGGCTGTCCGCTCTGGTGAGCCGAGCGCTGGTGAGGATCGCCAGGGAAGCGCAGCGCCTGAGCTTGCGTTACGCCAAGTGCACGAAGTATGAGATCCAAAGCGCCATCAAGGTGGTCCTGTCGTGGACCCTCTCCGTCAATTGTATTACCGCGGCCCTCAGCGCCCTGTCCCTTTACAACATGAGCACCGGGGATAAGTTCAGCCGCGGCAAGTCAGCCAGGTGCGGGCTCATTTTCTCGGTGGGGAAGTTCTTCAGGTGGATGGTGGACAGCAGGGTGGCGCTGAGAGTCCACGAGCACGCGGCGATCTACCTGACCGCCTGCATGGAGAGCCTGTTCCGAGAGGTGTTCAGTCGCGTGCTGCGCAGCGCCGTCGTTGATAAGGACAATGGGATCCCGAAGTTTACCGTTGAGTCTTTGGAACAGGCGATCAACAACGATTCGGAGATCTGGGGTCTCCTGCAGCCCTACCAGCACCTCATCTGTGGCAAGAACGCAAGCGGTAGGTTCTTGCGAATAGAGCATGTCAGGAGCATCAGCGTATAGCTGGTGACTCATTGGAAAGAAAGGGTTATTTTAGTGGAAGTTTAGGGGACATTCAGTACGCCTTACGCTTCCAGTATGTGTGATGTTTCATTCGTAAAACACTTTGATTGGAATTTTCTCACCATGGCCTTGGCCGTGTAGGTGGCGCCGTGGTAGGCCTTAATCAGAATTATCTTTGGATTGTGCATCGGATGTAGTTTGTTGGAATTGCACAGCACAGTGATACGTTTGTGATAGATTTACTCTATTGTAAGTGTAGCATAATTTATCTTAACTTGCAGATGACATGCTTACAGATCACATTTCATGAAGACTTACTGCAATGAGTTATTACAGCACAAGAGAATAGAAATGTATCCATCCAGCAGTGTCAAATGAGGTTAACAACCCTCCCTGATCAGCAAGTGCATTCACAACACCATTCAAGCATTACCACAAGGTGTTCCAATCTCAAACTGGACAGCCTAGGAAACTATGGGAGGTGAAAACCCAAACAATAACAATATGACAATAACAATGACAACAACATGAGAGTATTTGAATATTTGCTTGCATTTTGGTTTGTGATATTTGTTTACTTTACATATTCCTAATGTAATTAAGGAGAAAGTGCTGATAGCTTTGCAAAACTTGAAAAAGTGTTGGGTAGTTGCTTGACTGTTGGGACCCATTGTGTATAACTGTCCTTGATTGCGTGTTTTCCAGTACCACATCAGTGATGGTCTGGCTATTAGTGCACTTGTATTGTGTGCTCCACTATGAGATATTTATGTAGAAATACTGACATGTAATTTAATTTAATGACTGATATCTTACATAATCAATTGACAACACTTATAAAGAGTGTTCTAAAGTGCAGCATTTGCAAGTGGGTACTGATGATTATCTTTGTACAGTACATTTATGCATGTGTATGTTTAGATGTAGATAAAGGTATCTGATTTTGCATATAATAGAGGTTAGAACTAATTTCTTTTTTTGTGGTGTGATATATTGCAATGCGCATTTGCTGCCTTACAGTGGTGCAGTCCTTCTCTGGCCATGGGAGGCCTTGGGGGTGATGGGGTGTGAGCCCTTAGAGGCAAACCTGCATTCCTGTGCATGTTCCCAGCAGGGATGAGCAGGGCTGTCTCTGACCCCGCTCAGAATACTCTGCCTCTCCTGCTTTTCACTAGCGCTCAAGTCAATGCAAATCCAAGATTTGAGCTACCAGCATATGTAATTGACTTGCCCAAATCTGATAAAAATTCTAAAGATAATACTTAGAACTAGGTCAATATTGCAACCATAAGCCCATGGTTTGTGAATATATGAGGAAAAATGTGAAGGAAAGGTTTGATCTTTGATGCTTTAGTTAAAATATGACCTAATCATCAGTCAAAACAGTTTCTTATGCCACTGCAATAATCATGTACAGTTTTAATGTCACTGTACTAAAAAGGCTCTGATCTGATCTGATGTCATGGCACATAACATGGTTACTCCTTTCATTCTCGTTTTCAGTTATGTAAATATGTAAAGAACATATTGGAGGTTGAAAAAATCAGATGACTGTGCAATGAAAGAGCAAATATATGCTTGGAGAGTATGCTTGCCAATTCAGCCATGTGTTATTTGTGTGAGTTGAGACTTTGAGAGTGTATGGGGAACAGTCATCTTGAAGAGCCTGCAGTTGAAAACGGGAGCTAATTAATTCTGGAGAAGCTGATAAATCCCGGTTCTGTGGTTCATCGGTGTGAGCAGTGCTTTGCACCCTTCTGTAGGAGGATGGAGCAGGGTGTCAGGAAGGGGTGGCCTGGTGTTTGCCCTGCTCTGTGTGAGAGGCTGAGCTTACTGGTTGATTGCATGGAAGCTGGTGGATTCCTCCCTGTTACAAACAGAGCTTCACTGGGAGATGCTTGTCAGTAAGCAGATGGGTCTGCCTTTTTTTAAACTGCTCGCACAAGGTCTGTGCCGTTGTTAACAGCGGGAAATGTCAGTGGCCTAACCTTCCTCAGGGCGTCTCTGAGTCACGCGGAGACGCCAGCTGATGGCTGCAGCGCTCGCTACGGCCCGCGCAGGGAGCATCACTGCAGCGCCACGGAAACAGTCAGAGAAGACAGGAATGGTATTGGTCAGGAGCGCTGCTTTAGGAATGTCCTCCAATGCTTTCACATCTTAGTGACCAGCTCATTTCCAGACCTGTTACTGCATGGAGGATTGTAGGAAACTGTCTTCCAGAAAAGAGCAGGATTGAAATAAAATCCAGCCACATGCAGTTTGCTTTAAGCTGCTCCTGTATTTCTCTCGCCGTCTATGCCATTGTCTTTGCTGGAAACTCAAGCCTGTGAGCTGAAGTGGGTTTATGTGATGAATGATGGCAGGTAACACCATTACTACCACTAGTAACACCGTTTGTACTGCAACTAACACCATTACTAGCATGAGTAACAGAACTACTATGTCACATCAACAGTAGATTGTTAGAATACCTGGCTTTCAGAGTCCTAAACATCTAGTCAAGTAAACATATCAGCTCTGTGCATTAGGTTTAGAATCACAGTTACAATGCAGCCAAGCTGTATTTACTAAAATACACTGAGCTGTCCAGAGTATCTGAAAAGTGCCCTTTTGGATGAATAGAGTAGCCATTATATCCACACATACAGTGTGTACGTACTTCAGAGGAAACACTGGAGCCAAAACCATTTGTTGTGTTTGGAATGATTTTTAGTACATGTACAGTCTGTGTATGTAAACAGATACATACATACAGCCCAGTCTCACAGGGTCTTTATTTCAGAGTGGGCCACCAGCTTCCACGCAATCAAGCTGCCAAATAGAAAAGATCAGTGTGTGGTGGAGGTGTACAGACCTGGGATCAGTGTGTGGTGGAGCTGTACAGACCTGGGATCAGTGTGTGGTAGAGGTGTACAGACCTGGGATCAGTGTGTGGTAGAGGCGATGGGCTGGAGTGAAGGCTCTCTTTGTGTTGAGAGAGAGCTGCGGGCTGAGTAATGTAGTTGTGACAGAGACTGTGTCTTTGCTGGTAAAGTCCCCTCCAGCCCACGTTACACAATGACAGCCCTGCCAGCGCACACAACCAGTTAATTACACATGCAGCAGCTAAAGGCATAAAAATAACTCTGAATGTCTGAATGAAATCTGAAACCCTGAAAATTCCGGGTCAGGATATCAGTGGTCTCTGTGATGTCACTTGAGTCGCTTCCTGTTTCAGGCTGATTACTATTCTGCTGACACATGGCCATTTACTGAAAAGGAGGTGACAGTCAAAGGCTGGTGGGCGGGACTTTCTGGAAGTAGAAGTGTACGTGCAGATATTGTGATAATTGAAAATTGCTTTTGAATGTACTGCAGGTTACCCTGATTCATTATGACTGGTGCTGCCATGTTGAGAAATGGGGAGATAGTCATGTCACCATTGGAGAGTCAAGCAGTGGCCACCTCTCACTGGTTCTGCTCTATGAGGTTAAAAAGCACATAGTATAAGTCATAGAATTCCAGCACATGCAAAGTCATGGGAGAAATGTTGCAAGTTACATGGCTACCACTTATCTTGCTTCTGGTCTTGGTAGCCATTTGCTTCTTCATAAATTTCTCACCTTCTGGCTTTATTTCTGCTTTGCACTCACGTCTTTAGCATGTTATCACCCGTACTCCATGGAAGTATCAGTGCCTTTTGCAGAGCAGAGAGCTGTTTTTGTGTCTCAGGGTTGTGGTCATGTTATTGTGTAATGCTTATGTTTCATTGGCTGCTGTCCCTCACTGCTTGTGGAAGACAACTCTGAGCAGGAGTGAAGACAGCTTGTAAGGACCTGGCGCAGTTAAAGTCTCTCTAAGGACTGAACACATTACACAACTGAAAGTGCCCTCGGTTCAAATATAGATTTGAAGTTGCAGAAGTACATGGTGCTCATATATTAATTGTTTTTTGCCAGGGCACAACTCAAAGTGGAAAAAAAAATATTGCACAGGTATCACACAGGTAAAAATTCTGTGTCCTTGCCTCCATTTCAGGCAGAGTGTTAAATGACGCTGGCTTAAGGTTGACAGTTTCAGTAGTCAGCTCAGGAACAGGTTGCAGTCTCATTTTGATCTAATGCTGCAGTGGGTCTGTTGCTGGTGCTGTCGCTCATGATTAAGATGAACTCTCTCCTGTAATCCCTTTCATCTGTTTAAATTTTCAGGGAGAGACAGGGAACTCAAAAGTTGAGACCGTTTTTTCACCCAGCAAATACATATGTAAACAATTAAATTAATAATATGTTACAGGAAGGTAATGATTCACCTAGAGACAGAAACAAAAATATCTCCTCAGATGCATATTCATTCATATCCTGACCCTCCATATTTCCTTTGATCGAGTATTACTCATAATTCCAGTGACAGTGACTGGGCTCACAGTGTTGAATATCAGTGCTGATTATGTCCTGCTCTGTTTCCCTTCCATGGAGAATAAGCATAATTCTAACCCTACTGGCATGACTCCCCTGTGCTGTGCTGGTCTTTTTCCTCCCTGGAGCGCAGAGGAGCTCAGGGGCTGATGCCGGATGGAGAGGTGGGCTGCAGACAGCTCATTCTTTGTGTCACGGCACAGGCAAGGACTCAGGCGCGGACCACGAGAATTCCAGAATCCAGGCGTTTATTAACAGAGTCGTAGAACAGGCAGGCAGTCCAAAACAGGCAGGGTCAAAATACCGGGAAGGCAGTCCAAACACAGTCAGGAATCAAAGCCGGGGACAGGCAGGGTCAAACCAGGTAGTCAGGAAGATCAGGTGAACAAGGCAGGACAGCAGGCAGGAGCAAGGTCGAAGAGCAGGCAGGGTCGATTCAGGGAACAGCAATCAGGCAGAAAACACGGCGGGAACGAGACAGGCAAAAACACACTGCAACGAACTGGCAACAAGACAGAGACAAGCAGGGTAGATATAGGGCTGGGCTGATGAGGAGATGGGAAGCAGGTGTGTAAGCAGGCAGGAGGGGATGATCGGGTGGGCGGAGACAGGGCGGAGAGTGGGGCAGGGCTAGAACACAAGGAAAACAAAAGCACATGGACAGGGGAAAAAACAAAACACAATAGCTAGGGGGCGGGAGCACTGACACTTTGATGCTGCTGCTTTTTCACTTTGGCGTTTGAGGTTGTTTTGTAGGTTTTCTCATGTTTTCTCATTGGCTGTAATGAAGCTGTTTGACTCCCACTACACCGGTGACCTTTCAGTTCCTCTGACGAAAGAGAGTGCGTTTTCCCTTTCGGCAGGGCTCAGAACCACCACACTCACGGTGTTGTGTGTACAGTGGAAAAGAAATGCACGCTTAAGATAATTTTTACAAAGTTGAGGGCAAACTGCAAAGCTTTGGGATTGAACCATCATCAAGAGCTTCATAATGAAGCATCTCTCCAAAGGATTTGAGTTCTGAAGCTGATTTAGTATTTGTGTGTGTCTTTATACATACACACACATACTTATGCATGCATATACATACACATGAGTGCACATCTGTGTGTTGTGAGGATATTGTCTGGGTATATCCTCCCATCAGCTGCTGTCAGAGGGAAGGTGAAATAAACCACCCAGAGAAATGCAGGCTCATTTAACCCTTAATCAGGGGCCCGAAGCCACTCTCGTTGAGCTGCGTGTAAACCTGTCTCAGAACAGATGACTTTCTTCCAGTTTTCTGCCATAGTTTTCATGGAGTATCAAGTTAAATCTGTATGCAGGCATTTAATAGCTAATAAAGTGTTCATAGCAAGCTGGGAGTGGAACTTTTCTGTAGATTAGTGACTATCTAACTTCAGGTTCTTGTCTGAGCCAGGGTGTTGTCTGAGAGAACCGTTTGGTTGAAACAGCAGGTGATGAGGTTTAAGTTCTGGCGGCAAGGAAAGGGCATATTTGCTGTGGTTTATGACACGGTGTGGAGTGTGGAGGCTGATTGGTGCCGCTGTATGAGGGCAGTGCGGGGGCCAGTCAGAGCTGGGCAGTGGGGAAGGGAAAAGCTTACACAGCACCCGGGCCAGCTGGGGCCTCTATGCCACAGCTAATAAGCTTATAGACAAAAAGTCAATGTGCACAAATTACCCCCACAGAAATATTCCGAGCTATTCACAGCCGCGGTCACATGACTGGCTCAGCCTGTCTCTGCTGCCTTCCCTGCTGCAGGCCTATTGTAGGGCTGGGTGAAGTCCTTTTATTGTTTTGAATTTTTGGGTAATTGTTTGTTTTTGTCATCTGAAACAAAGGACCAAACCATAGAGGAAAACATTCTGAATGGTTGTAATGGGTGGATCCGCTGGATGAAAAATTAAAATGACGTGACAGCTGAGGTTTGCAGCATAAACATAATTATGGAAATTTGCTTTATTTAAGTTTGACAAGTTACAAGCAGCTCTGAAAGGGGCCAGACACCATAAGGAAATGTCACACATGCCAGGAGAATTACATGTTAAACACAGGACCCATCTGGACTGAATAGCAGGGCATGGCTTGGTGAGAACCCTGTTTAGATAAGTAGCACTATAAACCTCTGTGTGCTGCGCTCATGAGCCGAGAATGCAGTGCCTTACATACTGTTTCCTCTGGTTACTGCCCACTGCACACAGTAACACACTGAAACAGTGGCTCTGTAGTTTGCCAGCTCTGGGTGTCAGGTCTTGCCCAGCACTGCTGTTGTCACCATATGTCCTTACATATGTTCAGTAAATGCAGTGTATCCACGTGGTACATATTTAATTTGATGCAAGGCACTGTGTTGAGGGTTGGTGAATGGACACGTTGCTATGGTTTCATGTTCCAGAGACTTCTCCTACTATGAAACCCACTCACTTTCAATTTAGATGGCTTATAGAAGTGTAAGAGTCACAAAAGCACCCATTATTAATGAGTTAACATAATGAGCATCACATATTCTCATAAGATACTCTCTCTTCAGTGCGGTTTTTGAATGAAATGGATAATTCCAACCAAATCAGACTTCAAGTAATGAGGCAGTTTTCATACACTTAACACACAGCTGTTATTACTGTTAGTACTAGTCTTATTGCATATGCAATTGCAGGTGATAATCCACCATCCACGATAAGAGCTGAAGCAGGCGGGCCGAGATGCGCAGAGAGAGCAATGATGGGGACTGCTGTATATAAGAGTAGAGCAGTCATATGGGGTTGGATCAGCTGAATATTTGCCCACATTTAAATTAGATTTGCAACATTTGATGGAGGATGTTATGACCATACACAGCATATACATCTGTTAATGACACCATATCAGGAAAGACGGTTTTATGTTCATCAAATTTTCTAGCGGTTTAGTAACTGTGGTGTTACGGCTGTGTGTCCCTCCAGCAAGCTGAACTGAGCAGAGGAGATATTTTCTCAGCATGTCTCCTCCCTGCAGCGTGACTGGGTTCAGTGCTGGGAAACAGCACTGTGTACAGACAGCCTTCCTGTAGCCCTGCTGTTCTCCACATGCTCTCTCAGTCACCCGTTCCTGAACAGCTCCAGTACACGCTCAGTACCTACTCACCAGTGAATGGAAACACCGGTTCTGCCTAAACGATCAGGAGATCGGATCAAATCGAATCTTTGGGGCGGCATGAGTCCATGAGTGCGCAGTATGAGGCAAACACAACAGACAACACAACAGCATTTTGGATGAGCTCACTTTTAAGAACAGGTGGGGTATGAGGATCAACAGTACCGCTAATGTTGTATTTCATTAATCAGTTATGCTTATTGACTCTGTGATTTACTGTAGAGCACTTAGGCTCTACAAATGCTCAAATGGCTCCTCTCTAATAGAAAGCAGATGACATTGTAGAGGCTGTGTCCTGCCAATAGCAATGAAACTGGCTAGCGCTTCAGATGTTGGTCTGAGCACTTCCTACTCTCAACAACTGATCCAGAATCAGCTTTTTTGCCCCTAAACCCAAGCTCATCCATGTAGAATGTTAGTGTGTGATCTCTGCACGGTGTGGTTAGTAAGGCAGCTTGCTTGCATCGTGAGTGAGTGGTGTGCTGTTAGTTTCAGGCCATATTGCAGTCTGTAAGCCAGGGCAGAAAGCATTGCATCACAGGCCTGGGTGTCGGGTTTCTCCTCTTTGTTGCCTCGCTGTGGTTTGTGCGGGTCGCTGGGCGGTGCCTGTGGCTGCCTGTTCAGTGCCACGCCCTCGTCTCGCTCCATTTCATTTAACACTAAGCATCTAACAGCCCCAGTTAGGGAGGCCTTGGGTTCAAACACTGGGCTGCTTGCGGTGACTGTTACTGCACCATTTACATGCTGCACTTTGTGAGAAATAGATAAATTCTGCCCCGATCAATTTCAGGACATGATTGGTTGACCGGTTCGGGTTATGACTGTTAGGGGCATAACTCATTACTCCACAGGCTGTGTGCTGTGATGTCACTGCAGCAGGTGGCTTATGGGATGGCAGGTGGGCGGGGTCACAGCAGGGCAGAGAATGAGCCTTACACACACCGCGCTGTGTGTTTAACTGTCATTCATTTGCTCATGCTTATCTGGGTCAGCTCTCAGGCACCGTTACTAGGCAGCTGTCTCAGACGCTGGAAACATTGTATTGGAAATACAACACAACACAGCTGTAGTGTTATCCTGCCACCTTCATAGCCCCAGCACACTGCTGCAAGCACAGCAGTGCCTCAGCAGGGTGGAGGGACCAGGGCAACAGAGATGCTATGCTCCCTGCGCATGTCCTGCTGGCTGCTACTGATGCTGAGAACTGTGGGGATTGGTGTAATGCCAGTTATAGATATCTACTATTGTTATAACAAGTTTATGCCAGTTATTAATATCTACTGTTATTACAACAAGTATTTTAGAAAGCATTTGTAAGCAGCGGCAGTGAGCAATCAATAGTGATACAAAAGCATTAGTTGAATATGTCAGCAGAAGCGGCTGTACCATACCCAGGCCGAGCGCTGGGAGAGGGGGGGGAGGGGGGGGTGTGAGTGTGGGGATGTCTGACCGTGTCACTGTCCTGGGTGCACTGGGCTGGGGGCAGCGGTTCTGGAGCCTGCCAGGGAAATGCTACACTACGTCAGCACTACACTACTCAGTCTTAGGACTGAGCCACACAGCTGTGGCAGTGTAAGAGTGGATTTCAGTTCATTCCGAGTGGAAATTGTTTTAAACGTCACTTCTTCACAGATTCACATACGTATCTGTGTGGTAGTTATTGTGCTTGGAGCTACTGCAGGGATGGAGGGCTTCCCACAGTGTCAGCAGCTCAGCTCCTCTGTTGCTAATGGCAGCAGATTAAAGGCAGTAGCACTGCTGGCCAGCCGTGTGGGCAATGCCTGCTCTCTCTGCACATCTGTACCTCAGTGCTCCCGTACCCTTATTGCACTGCTCTATAGCGCAGTCTGTGTGTCTGATCTGTGACGTGAGAATTACAGGAAGCTCTGTCAGCAATCACTGCAGCAAAGCCCAGCCTCCCATACTCCCAGGCCCCGAAGTGCAGGCTGAGTGAGGGGTAAGCGAGGAGTGTAACCCCAGGGTTGGTGTGAGACTGCAGTGCTTCTGTGGCTGTTTCTGCTGCCGCTGATGCTTGGCGTTTCAGTGCGCACTGTGTGAGCGAGGAGCTGCTGGTAGCGGAGGCCGGTCTCTGACAGACACGTTTGTGTGCATGTGTCCCGGCCTGTGTCTGGCCGTGGGCCTCTGCTGTTATTGGGATTCTGTGGTTTTACATGGCAGATTATCCCAGTCATCCTCACTGCCTCCTTGTGCCTGAGCGTCTCGTGGCCCGACTGCGTCTCTCATTCACCCAAAACATCTCCAATCCTCATGTGGAGTAGGATTTAAGGGCCTTTTCCACGTAACAGTAATTCAGAAGGATAATGCTCGATATTAAAAATGACAGAGCTTATGGCCCCTGAATGAATATTCTTTATTTTTCTTCCAAAATCATTTTGGAACACTGATTTAAAGGAAATCATTTGTTAAATTAAGAAATTGCATGTTGTCTGCAACAGACAGGTATTAGTTAATGTCCTGGGAGTGTTATTGTCAGTTTTACTGTCTGCCATACTATATTGCTGTGAGTGTATGATGTGTGTAGCACATGGCTTATCTAAGGGTACACTAGGATTTTCTATCCTGATTATGATTAAAACATGGAGACATATGGAGAAGCTGAGGTTCTACCCCATCAAACCCGATGTGTTTCCTGGCCCCACCAACTCCACCACAACAGCTGTGTGGCCCATGCGAAGCAGAAAGGCACATTGACAATGAATGATTTTATTAGCTATTAGCTAGTGTTATATCAATTTCTTTTATTCTTGATGTGACTGCCCGTACAGTAGCTAGTTAGTCTCATAGCTATGTAGCTGCCTATATAATAGCTAGTTAATATGATAGTGAAATGACTGTCAAACCCTATCTAGTCTTATAGGTAACATAGCTATCTATAGCTACGATAGCTGCCAGCTGTCAGTTTGAACACTCATATCTTGTCGTTTTCTCCAACCTGAAAAAACGACCGTTAAGTCCAGCACACAACATTCCAGCACATTGCATACCCTGTCTTTGATAATCCAGTTTTTCTTCTTCATTTCTTTTGTTCCCCCTGTGTTTCATAGAAAGATGCTTGCTTACAGATAAGCACACAATGGTGACACACACACACACACACACACATAGGACACACTGGCAGATAACACCCTGTAAAACAAGCATGCAGCAAAGCTCAAAAGGCCCCTGAAAAAGGTCCGAGTCACCAGTTTCTCACCAGCTGGTAAACGGTGAACGGTGAATAGTGCATTCTGTTGATGGGATTTGTCCAGTTTGAGGTTCAGTGATTGTGGCCTGAGAGCAGGCAGTGCTGTGATTGCATTGATTGCCCTGCTTATCTCCAGAGATGAAGACTTGCCTTGAGGTCTGACGGATAATGGTCTGTCAGGTTTTTCCATTCTTTCAGGCAAAAAAAAAATCTGGCAAAAGGCTATTGGATTTTGTATTGTATGTTCTCCTGTTTATAGCTCTTTATAGCTCATGCTAGTTAAAAAGAACAATTACATGAAAAGACATCAAGCATAAAATAAAGCAGGCTGCTTTTTTGCTCTGTATTACAGCACTTAAACGTCCCTGAACATACAGCCAAGTGTGGATCTGAAGATGTTACAACTAATTCTTTTTTCTGAAGGTTAAAGTGTTTTGCATGTTGACCTCCTGAATGCACTTTTCAGGATTTGGAGGACAGAACTCCCTCCCATTCACAGTGAGAATAAAGACATCTGTTCCAGTCAAAAAACAACCTCATTTTCAATGTAAAGTACAATGTTGTAAGGCAATACTAGTGATTAATTTGTGTATTTCTGTGATAGTGAATATGTGTAATATGCAAAACATTTGTCATATATTTAAGAACGGCAGGTAATAATGAATATTTAGAATCTGTCACTCTCTCATAACAGTCCAAGAGGTTTTAGTTTGGGACACTTGTGCTTCTGGTAGTTTGGTGTTTTGTGTGTGCGTGTTTGTGTGTGTGTGAGTGTTTGTGTGTGTGAATTGTGTATGTGTGTGTGTGTGTGTTCGTGTATGTTTGTGTATGTGTGTGTGTATTTGTGTGTGCGTGTATGAGTGTGTGTGTGTGTGTGTGTGAGTATGTGTGTGTGTGCGAGTGTAAGTGTAAGTGTGAGTGTGTGTGTGTGTGTGTGTGAGTGTGTGCGTGTGTGAGTGTGTGTGTGTGAGTGTGAGCGTGAGCGTAAGTGTGAGTGTGTGCGTGTGTGTGTGTGTGTGTGTGTGTGTGTGAGTGTGAGTGTATGCGTGTGTGAGTGTGAGCATGAGCGTGAGCATGAGTGTAAGTGTAAGTGTGATCGTGTGAGTGTGAGCGTGAGCGTGTTTCTCAGTGGTGTGGCTTCCTGGCTGCGTGGGCCGAGGCCCCAGCCTACCCCTGCCAAGCGCCTTCCCTGCACCAGCATGGAGCTCTTTAAAAACAAACACACAACCGTGAAGCCAGGCTTCTCAAATGCAGGAACGTTTTCCTGCACTGTCTAATTCTAATCACACCTCTTTGTTATTCTGGGGAAGAAAGGCTTCACATAACTGAGGTTTTAAGTCAAAACAGGGATCTGCTGTGCTCCAACTAGGAAAAAAACAAAGCAGGATTTGTTATGTCAAACTAGTAATGCAAATTGAAATGTTCAGAGGTTTGCAATCAAAAGAAGCAAATGTAATACTTTTAAAATGTCTTTTTTGTTTACATTTCTAAAATTGCTTGGCTCCAGAGGCTCCTGCCTGGTAAGCCATCAGCAGCAGCAGTGTGCCTACACCCCGCATGTGTTCAGCTCTAACGAGCAGGATATACTCTGTTTGCAGTCATTCAGTTAGAAGTCAGTGCTACAGAGCACAGTTTCCCCTTTATTCATTAGCATACAGATGTACATGCTCCAACAGACTGAAATATTTGTGTATGTAGCTGTCTGCTGCCAAGCATTTTCCAACAAAAACAACATTCCAAAAGTATTGATTAATTTGCTTCATTTGAGTGTAAAACCTTCAACAGATTTTAGCATTTGAGAATTTCCACAGAAATGTGAGGCACATATTATTTTCTCTTGTAATGACTGAACCGCAAAGGCAGTTGCTGGTAAAGGCTGTGGGCAAGGGCATGTCAGGGCTGCTGGTGCTGGCTTCCCAGGCAGCCGGGCAGCATTAGAAGCAGCGAGAGCAGCATGAGCAGTGAGAGCAGTGTGAGTAGCGAGAGCAGCGAGAGCAGGGAGAACAGCGAGAGCAGCGTGAGCAGTGTAAGCAGTGAGAACAGCGAGAGCAGCGAGATCAGTGTGAGCAGTGTGAGCAGTGAGAACAGCGAGAGCAGTGTGAGCAGTCTGAGCAGCGAGAGCAGCGAGAGCAGCGAGAACAGCGAGAGCAGCGAGAGCAGCGAGAGCAGCCTGAAGTGTTGCAGGAGAAGATGAACATGAGTGCGTGGCTGCTTTGGCAAATCTCTCATCAACGCTGAATCCTTTGCTCCTGTTGCATTACAGCTGTTGTGTACCAGTAATGAAACGTTAAGGTTTGAACAGCAGTTTCAAACCTGAAGTTTATGCAATGTGGCAGTCTCTCTTCTGTTTTAAATATGACTAATGCAGTACCACACAGTAGTTTCTGTTTATGTTACGGCTGCTGTAGCCTAATTCCTACACAGAAAAGATGATTTTTTGTCTGTTGATGTCATTGGCGTTTGGAGTTCATGTTGTTTCATTTCTAGTAAGGTTGTTACTTTGGTTCATTTTTTTGTAATATTCCAGTGCAGTATTTTGTCTGGAATGGACACTTGCAATGGGAAATGTCATAAATGTTTTTAATTGTAAATTCTCCCTGATACATAAACCAAGTAACAATATTCACATTGAAGAGTTACTCTGTAGTAATCCATGTTCATGTCTGTTTTATTTTTCTCCTGGCTTCAATCCAGCCTCATAAAATCTCCCATTACTAAATGATGAGCGAGCGGAGGTGTTGCCAGCTCTTTCCCTCCGCTGCTGCAGGAGGTTTATGAAGCTGCGCACACAGCAGCCCTGACTGCTGTTATGTGAATGTGCAGCGCACTTCACGCCACCTGCAGAACCCGGGCAACGTCAGGCCGCTCTGCATTCTGGGAAGCGTCGCTGCTCGCGCGTCCTGAGCCAGGGTGGGGTTGCAAAGACAGCGGCTGATTGAGAAACGGAGGAGGGGCATTTGAACATCATGTTCACTTTTTTTTGGGACATGTTTTATTTCAGTCCAGAACTCACCTCTGGCTTCCCCTTTCTATCCTTTTAATGTGCTTAAGAGGCTTGTCTGTGCAGACCCCAGCCAGCAAAGGGAGGTGTGGCTGTGCAGACCCCAGCAGGGGCTGACACTAGCTTGGTGACTGTGCTGATGATCATAAGGAACCTCCTTCCTCACAGTTACACTAATTGTTGTCTTTCTCTTCACGTGTAGAGGAGTAGAGGAATAAAGGGCCAGCGATATGAAACCTGCCCTTTGTCACTAGAGTTACACAAACTCAGAACCCACTCAAAGAAGCTGAGTGATCAGTCACAGCGGTGAGGTTGAGCCAGTCTAACCCGTCTGCCGGGGTATGGCCGTGGCAGGAAGACCGTTAAAAACATGTTGCAACCAAAACTGTGCAGAGACACAGCTCAGAGGTGTGTGAGTTTAACTGCTCTACCACCACGTCCGCTTCCAGTGTAGTGTCTCTTTATACTAATGACAGGATAACTGTGTAAGTCTTGGCCAATGTGAGTCAACCTGGCATTTCCTTTCTTAGCGGGTGGTCTTTTATATTAACATGTTTTTATGTAGGTGATGCCTTTTGGTGGCTCACCTTTACATTGGTGAATTTAGTTTTTGCCTCCAGGTGGCTCTGGGTTTTCTGGGTGTGCAGTTCAATAACCCAGCTGAGTGTTAGAGTAGGAAGCTTCATAAATAACTCCCACTGCATTCTCTGAGGAAGGACTCAGAGTTACTCCTTAGAGGGCTTTTAGCGGGACTGTTATAAGTAATTCTCAGCATAGCACAGCCACAGTACATCAGGAAGCACTGAACACTCGCACAATACCAAAGCAGGTTTTAAAAGGAAATACTGAAACTACAGGTGGAGCAGCTGATTCAGCATCTGAGGCGTACCTTGCTAACCCCGCTGTATTTATTCACAGCAGAGGAGGAAGGGGCAGGTCTTTAAGTCCAGTCCACTGTATCTGAATTCTTCTGGAAACAAAACACAAAACAGCTGCCCTCCTCAGAAAATCTGTTATAAATGTGTTACTGCTTTGAGTGCTCCAGAGGTAGCACTTACTGTCATGAATGTTATTACTCTACTGTGCTTATTACAGTCCTATAAATGTGTTATTACTATCCTGTTCTATAAATGTTTTATTGCACTGAGTGCTCCTGTGCGGATGATACACGTTCCACACCTGGGAGAGCTTCTGTTTCTGTTTCACAGGTTGCCTTCCTGTTTCTCTTCCTGTCTGTGCCCTCGTTTCTT